>NW_028281033.1:565000-648703 GCF_059751285.1 Brachycentrus maculatus | reverse complement strand
TGTAGGCCTATTGGAAAGCTGCGTAAAAATGGTGACAGAAGCCTCGATAACAGTAACTGGCCAGAAAGCAAAAGGTGGTGTTATACGAACGAAAATAATGTACAGGACTAAAATACCATCATTCGATAGTAAGAAACAGTGTGAATCATAAAAATTACTTTTATTTTCAAACTCTGCTTTATTTAGAAAAATCTTTGAATTTAGCCATTTTTATGATTTGAAAAATAAATATAAAGCCAATTTCTAAATTTCAAAAAATAATTCTTGCGGACTGACTTTTCTTTTATTAATATATAATTTTTTTCGTAAACCATAAGAGTGAAATTTAATATTTTGTGGGAATTGAGAATTTCGCTGAAAAATATCAAAATGTAAAAATATCAATCTTGGTTGATTTGTTGTTTTTGATTAACATAATGTAATTAAAATAAGTTTAATTGTTTGTAAAGATAATCTTTAACTTATACTTAATCACAATTAAAATTCTAACACATTTTAAAAGTACCGTGATCTAAGAAAAAACACGGAGAGCGCAACCTATCCCTTTGAGCGCCGCGCGCCGGCTTAATACTGATGGAAACAATGGCTTACTAAAACAACTCTACCGATGTATTACAATAAAAAGTGCAACTTATGACCTTGTGTGCTTATCAAAGAAGGTGTATTACATATCTTAACATTTAATTAAACCGCCTACATTTCTAAAATACGAAATGACAGCTGGTAAAGCGCAAAAAAATAGCTTTTCCGAAAAGTTTGAGCTCTGGTTTAGGGCCAAAAGTAGTATGGAATATTTTTTAAAATATTTTTTACGTTATGTACAATTCAAAATGCAACTTTTTAGACCCATTTGTCTTTAATATCTAAAAAAAAAATTTTTTTCATACATCAACGGCCCATTCTAATATACATATATATATATATATATATATATATATATATATATATATATATATATATATATATATATATATATATATATATATATATATATATATATATATATATATATATATATATATATATATATATATATATATATATATATATTTATATATAAATTTATATATATATATATATATATATATATATATATATATATATATATATATATATATATATATATATATATATATATATATATATATATATATATATATATATATATATATATATATATATATATATATATATATATATATATATATTTATATATATATATATATATATATATATATATATATATATATATATATATATATATATATATATATATATATATATATATATATAATGTATATAAATTGTAAATAATAGTTTATATTAGTTGTAATATAAGCTAACTGAAGAAATTAGAAATATTAAAAAAAATAATAATAATAAATAACTGCATGTTCTTATTGCCATCCAAACTTTGAGGTGAAGTGTTTGAAGCCTTTAAAAAATATACATAAAAATTTGATTAACATTTAACATTAATAAAAAATAAAAAAATTACAGTCTACTTTAAGTAAAAGAAAAAAAAGGTGTGTATAGTTGTGTATTATCTCTACCTGATGGTGTATTCAATTAACGCAATGTTAAGTTAGCCAGTTGGCAGACAAGTTGATCTCTAAAACCAGACAGCGACATAAAGCTATGGGCTGCTCAGACTTCCAAGTTCTCTTCGTGTAAAAATAAACGACTTTCGTTTAAATATCATAAAAAATCTTACTTTAACATATTCAAGTTAATACTGAAATTTCTTGGCGAAACCGCAATTTATACATATAATAAAACAACAACTAAAAAGTTTTTTTTCCACATTAATGTTTATGAATATATGTTTATAAATATGGAAAAAAACTAAACATTTTTTATTTATTTTTGATGTATTTATTTTTACAAAATATATTACATACATAAGTCAAATATACATATAATATTCCCGATGAGTAATTTATATTTCTCATTTTGGGATATGGGATTAAGGTTAACAAGACTGGAACACAAATAATAAAGTTACAAAAAAGATTTTTTTTAATAACGAAAACTAATACATGGCAAAATATAAAAACAATAAACAGGTATAATAAATAGGCATAAGAAGCATATTTAAAATAAATAAATGAGAAAAACATATGATATTTTTTATCTTATTCTTTAGAACCTTATCGAGTGGATAAAACCATTAATTTAATATATTTTTTTTTGTACATTGAGAGCATTATTAATCCTTATCATTCATCGTTCACTTTGTGTAATACCACTTCAATTTTAATGTGGTATTGCCTAAAGTATACGATGGATGATAAAGAGAGTGTTGCATTAATCCAATTGTGCATTTCAGATAATGTCCTGGGTAAACTTTAACAAATCCAAACGAGCTTATATTAATGACAATTACAAAAAACCTACACACTTGATAATATCGCCAAAGTGACGAAACCGGTTAGTGGTGTTCAAAACCTGTCGTGTAATTGATAAAAATAATTAATATACTCGAATCATTTCCGATCCAACTCTGAGTGTCTGAATGCTTGCTTCTATCGGCTCTATGGATAGTATTTACATGACCGCGAGCGTTATATTGAGTCAGGATATCTGCTTACTCCTGTGGGAGGCTGTGTTGAACGTTAAACAATAATTCAGGATCAGTAAGGGAAGCGGTATGCAACACCAGACCATACTATAAGATACAATACTACACTATCGCAAGGAACTCGAATGCTAACGACAGGGATACAGAACTGTCGATTTTGAACTCTACTTTGCATTTACTTATTTTTTAAACTACGAATTATACTGAAAAACTAGGGGCGGAGTAACAAGTATCTTTGTGGTTTACTCGTAAATTGAGCGCGTATTCTTAACGACGCGATTTTAAATTGACTGACGACACTCCAGGGGCTTATAAACTTTTACCAGCAAATTTAAGCTACGAAAATACAGATGGATATAAAAACACGCTAAAAGCTCATTGATTGGTTAAATATAAACAGTATTTGTATTTTCACCTGTTGATGAACGACTGCTGTTCTCAATACTAGTCGTGTTTATATAAATAAACTCGAAAAGTTTTATACGCATACAAACGTTTCAAATCATATTATTCCACAAGGATAATGCCAAATCTTCTTAACACATCGCTCACTCCTTTCAAGAACGTCATAAATAAAAAAAACTTGATTTTTCAAGAGAACGTTTTTAAAGTTTGAAAATATAATACAATGTATTAAAAATAAATATCAAGCCACTTATTTAACTTTTCACTGTGTAACAGATCTTTTTAGGTAAAACCTGAAGGTTTTTTCTCCATTTGAAAAATATTTAGTAAGTATATTTAAAAAAATAATTAAACAATACATTTTCTTCAAAACGCAAAAACAACACTTTCTGCCCTGTAGCGGGTAAATATTAAATTAAAAAATAAATTTGCTGGGATAAAGTACATTTTCTTGGCATCTTGAAAACGTGCACAGCTGAAAATTGGCGATTTTTGATTTATGACGTTCTTGAAAGGAGGGAGCGACATATAAAAAAAATATAAATAAATTATAAATTTATATATATATATATATATATATATATATATATATATATATATATAAATATATATGTATAGTTATATTTATATATATATATATATATATAAATATATATATATATATATATATATATATATTTATATATATATATATATATATATATATATATATATATATATATATATATATATATATATATATATATATATATATATATATATATATATATATATATATATATATATATATATATATATATATATATATATATATATATATATATATATATATATATATATATATATATATATATATATATATATATATATATATATATATATATATATATATATATATATATATATATATATATATATATATATATATATATATATATATATATATATATATATATATATATATATATATATATATATATATATATATATATATATATATATATATATATATATATATATATATATATATATATATATATATATATATATATATATATATATATATATATATATATATATATATATATATATTTATAGATATTTACACTTGGTTCTGTTTTTATGCGATTTTCAAATGTAATAGAAACTATCCCTTGTTTTTGTATGTAGTTCAAATCTTTTTTATGCGGATTTTCATTTTTTTTTAATTCAATTTAGACTAGGGCAGGTTACAACCATCAACCTGTGATTGTGTCACTGGCACAAAGTTAAGCTCAAATCTAACATCGTAATCAAGAGATACTTTATTGGAAAAAAAACTGAAAAAGCACTTGTAATTTGGATTGAAGATGTAATTGATTTTTATGATAAACTTTTTTATGCGATTTTTGGTACATTCTATCACATATTGTTTTTAAAAATAATGGAACCTGAAAAGAATCTAAAATTTCACAACTATCAAAATTACTTCGACATTCTAAAGGAATGCACGTGTGTATTCAATTGTTGCCGACGACTGTTGAAAATAAAGCGTTTCCATCCAATGTATATTTTACACTTTAAAGGCTGAGATTGCCGCTGAGTAGCCGTAGCAATGCATGTGCTTTAATGCAAATTACCACCGTATCGCTATATTGGCTCTGGGCACAATGCGACTACCACGCCTTACAAAACATAATAGGAAATTGAATATTTTTGTATAATACAAGTAGCGGGTCTGATGTGTATAGTATTTGAAACTAGTCAAATACACAGGGTGTTTCGGCTTACACTAAAATAGTACTAAATAGTAGTAAAATTTGTGAGACATTAATTTTCATAAGAAAATTGATCTCTTTTGAAGTACAAAGAATTTTGTAATAAGATTATAAATATTCCCATGATTATTTATAACAACAGCGACAGTTTGATAACTCCAGAAGGAATTGAAAATTTATTTTTTTTGACAGAAATTTAAATAAATTTTCATTCGAATCGGTTTCCAATATTTTGTGTATGGCTGTAATTTTGCAAAACAACTGTTTTTTTATTATTATAAAATCACTTAATGAACTGAATAATTAACTTTTACGCCGCTTTCCCGCAGGGGTAGGCAAAGAGAATAGAAGGCCTCACCACTCTGTCTTTGCAAACATCATTCGCCTCTTCTTTGTACATTTATGCATTACATACATACCCGACGATTATTCCGAATCCAGATCTGACCGTATTCAAGTATTTGACATACTTGACCATGCCAAGTTTTTCTCAGTCTTCCTCTGCTTTTATTACCAACCACATTCGGCTCATAAATTTGTATTACTATTCCATCTTCAGTTATTCAATTCACATACCCAAACCATCTCAACACACCTTTCTTAATTTCATCGATAATACTTATTTCAGTCTTGCATTATTCCTTGTATCACAATTCAAACATCTATTATACATCGCTCTGCCGCATATTCATCTAAGAGATCGTATTTAGGCAGTCTAGTTTTCTATTTTAATTTTTATTTCATCCATATAATTTTATTGATTGTATATTTTTTCAAAATATCCTTAAAACGGATCAAATCCTAGATACCAGTTTCACAGTCAAAGGCATAACTAACTAGGCAAAAACACCTTTTTTAACTAAACTCTCATAATTATGTTAGCCCGAAGTTACAACTTCGAGGGTACGTATCTAAAGCGTTAACGTAACTCAAAGATGTACATATTACAAAGACGTTGAATCGTACTGTGGTTATGGCTGAATAAACCCCTAGTATAGTTTATTGAATGAGTTTGCGGGTTGTAATGCCGTATGCTGTTATTTTCTCGCCATAAATATCTGTTTCATGTTCCATTAACATTTTACGAGGTCTGCTTGATTAGGTTGCCAGCAAGTTACAATTCAATAAAAGCGCATACAGCTCTTCCAGCGAGCTTTACGACCAATCACGTGTTGATAGATGTCATACTCTTATCTTCTGTACTCCTAGCCCCTAAATACGGTGATTCCACTTTTGGAAACAGTTCTGCAACGCTTTTCTTGTCTAAATACTTACAGGGCTCTGTCATAGGCTGATTTTTTAAACCAAATTTTCACCTACGGATGATATATCAATATACGAGGGCTGTTCAATTAATACGTAGAGAGTGTTTTTTTTTTTAATCTCATGTAGTGTTTTTTTTTCATCGTATCTTACCACAAAGTGAATGCCAAAACAATAAATAAAAATATAAGAATCGTTTTTTTTTAAATAAAAAGAAAACGAATGTCATTCTTTTGAAAATGCCATAACTAAGCAAAACAACTGTCACAATTCTAACATTAATGTATTCTTTAACAATAAAAAACAACTTGGTAGATTCAAATATTTTTTTTAACAATCAATACATAAATTGAAATGGAGTTCTACAAATAAAACGCCAAATCAATAATATCCAATATTAATTTGATCATATTAGTCACCGGTAGCCATGCAAGATATTAAGTTAATAATAATAAAATAATAATAAAACCCTTATCCGCACCCCAATGGTGCATAGGGCACTGCGTCATATAAAAGCAGTGTTATCTTGATCGTTTACACATGAAGGAAAGGTGATCACCCCTCCGCTTGAGGTACCAGTCCAGGGTAATATTGAATAAATATGACAGTGAAAAAATCAATTATATTTATTTTACCCCCCTGACCTCCAGAACGGTAGCCGAGCGTGTTGACCATTACACTACGGAGGCGGACAAAAGTTTAAGTATTAAGTTAAGAGTACATAACCATTAACATTCGAAGAAAGCATCGCCAATGCAAGCAACAGGGTAAGTAAATTGCAAGGCAGAATTACTCGTACGAATTAACGACATAATAATGGCATTGCGAACACTGACGGCTCACCAGCGCGTAGGAGACGCAACGCTACGCCTAAGCTTAGCTAAATCGGGGGGATTAAAATCCCCCATAAATTAATTTCAATTAGATAACTTTAGTATTATAAGACCTTAAAAATTTTAATTCAAATTTTCAATTTAATTTTTTGTCTTTACTTTATGTTTTTTTATATTTTCTCATTTGTTATATTTTCTCATTTGTTTATTTTAAATATGCTTCTTACCTTATGTTTTTCTCATTTATTTATTTTAAATATGCTTCTTATGCCTATTTATTATACCTGTTTATTGTATGTCCGCCTCCGTAGTGTAATGGTCAGCACGCTCAGCTACCGTTCTGGAGGTCCTGGGCTCGATTCCCAAGGGGGTTAATTTTTTCACTGTTATATTTATTTAATATTACCCTGGACTGGTACCTGAAGCGGAGGGCTGATCACCTTTCCTTCATGTGTAAACGATCAAGATAACACTGCGTTTATATGACGCAGTGCCCTATGCGCCATTGGGTGCGGATAAGGGTTTTATATTATATATATTGTATATATTTTGCCATGTATTAGTATTAGTTCTGGTTATTTTAAAAAAAATCTTTTTTGTTACTTTATTATTTGTGTTCCAGTTTTAATCCCATGTGCCAAAATGAGAAATAGAAATTACTCATCGGGAATATTATATGTATATATGACTTATGTATGTAATAATATGTTTTGAAATAAATAAAAATAAATAAATGAACACACTTGTAGCACATAATTAAAATGTTACTTTTTTTAAAATCACTATAAATATAAAGCGCTTATAGTGATTTTAAAACAATGTACATTTTAAATATAAAATGGAAAATCACAAAGTAAGTGCTTCAAATATAAATTATAGCAAACATTTTTTAGGTTTTTAGCTTGTTTTTTACCATTTGAGTGTAAATTTCGGCATTAACTTTGTGGTAAGGCATGACGAAATTATTAAAGAAAACACTTGTTTTATATTAAGGCCTGAAGATGGAAGCTTAGCTTCCAAAACTAGTCGTCAAATAAACTCAAGTGGTAAAAAAATAAGTGTTTTCTTTTTTTTTAATTCTCAAGTGTTGCTTACTTTTAAATTTCACCATATCTTACTACAAAGTGAACGCCGAAACAATGAATAAAAAATTATAACAGCTACTTTTTAAATATTTTTTCTAATCTATCTAACTAACTAACTAACCATCACGCCGCTGCCCCGCAGAGGTAGGCAGAAAGAATCGAACGCCACACCGCTCTGTCTTTGCAAACAATCTTCGCCTCTTCTACATTCATGCATCTCCTCATACATACCCGACGATTATTACGACTCCTGACCCGACCGCTTTCAAGTATTTGACATACCTGATTGTGCTAGGTTTTCCTCGGTCTTCCTCTGAATTACTCATCATATTAATATTATATGCATATATATCGCTCACTCCTTTCAAGAACGTCATAAATCAAAAAACTTGATTTTTCAGCAGAATATTTTTAAAGTTTAAAAATATAACACAATGTATTAAAAATAAATATCAAGCCACTTATTGAACTTTTTATTGTGCAACAGATCTTTTTAGGTAAAACCTGAAGGTTTTTTCTCAATTTGAAAAATATTAAGTATATTTAAAAAAAATAATCAAACAATACCTTTTCTTCGAAATGCAAAAGAACATTTTCTGCCCTGTAGCGGGTAAATATTAAGTTAAAAATATGCCTCTTTCGCTGGGATATATTACATTTTTTGGGCATTCCGAAAACATGCACAACTGAAAATTGACGATTTTTGATTTATGATGTTCTTGAAAGGAGTGAGCGATATGACTTTTGTATGTAATTATATGTTTTGTATGTAGTATGTTTTAGAATAAAAAAATTGAAAAATAAAATGCATTAGGTACTCGTACCACCTAGAATGCTTTTAACTTTTTTTTTGAGTTGTAATTTTTTTATATCATGAAATTCGTACTGGAACATTCTGTATACGCTAAGCCAAGATTGTCTTTTATATTAGGATTCAAAATGTATCGCAAATACGGTGTCTTAAAAAAGGATAAGGGTCCTTACAGACAATCCAAGTTTTTAGGGAGGTTTGGAGTTAATAACAAATGGGCAATTACGCCATTAGTATTCTCGCAGTGTGTAGAATTAACCTCTTGTATTCTGCTACCCTGTCCCCGCAAATATTTTATTGGGCCCGCTCTACCTAAACTAACTTTTATCCATAAAAATACAATATGTAACGTGATAAGAATACCTAAGGATCTGGACAGTCGCTACAAATTAGGGGAATCACGTTTAGACACGGTAATGCCTCGATTAGTCCGGCTATTATCGCTTCGGTTTCACCCAGTCAGTATAATAAACTAAACATCATGCCGCTTCCCCGCAGGGGTAGGCAGAGAGAATAGAACGCCACACCACTCTGTCTTTGCAAACATTCTTCGCTTCTTCCACGTTCATGCATCTCCTCGAACATACCCGCCAATTATCATTACTCCTAACCTGACCACTTTCAAGTATTTGGCATACCTGATCGTGCCTAAATTATAATATTAACTTTTTATAAATTACGACTACAGATATTTCCTTCTAGGTTTTATTATTAACTACATATAATAAAATACAATACTCATGTGGTAACTGACAAGTGTTTTATTTAAAATGTTATCATTTCTTACTACAAAGTAAGTGCCGAAACAATAAATAATACAACTTTTAAATAATTTATGAACTGTCACGCTATACAATATGAACATTTTAATATAAAAAAATTAAATACATTTTAAAAGACCTTTTTTTGAAGACATGTATAATAAGTCTAGAAACTAGTCGTGTTTACATTATTCAATTTAAAAAAGTGATCTTATCCAAGCGTTTTTTTTTAATCATCATATCATTCTACTAAGTTTATGCCAAATCAACAAATCACTTAGAATATGACAATACTGTATTATCACATTTCGTTTTCGTTTTTTTTTGTGATATCTTGTTCTTCTTCTTCTCCTTCTTATTTTTTTTCTTCTAGCCACTATCCGTACTCGATGGTGCATAGAGAACTGCAAAGTATAGCAATAGTGTTATCTTGATCGTTAAATAGATGATTTAAAAGATCAGCTCTGCGTTTAACATACCACTACAAGGCATTAATAAATAAATATTGAAGTGAAAAAACAAATGTTTTGATTTGACCCCCTTGAGAATTGAACTCGAGACCTCTAGTACAATAACCAAATGTGCTGACCACTAAACTAAGGAGGCGTGATAAAAAAATGTTACCTTTAGATAGGCATTATGGGAGTTGGTTTACAGTAAATTGACATCCCAGACTTCATATGTCATCTGCCATCATTTTGATTTAATTTATCTATATCTGCTAATTATTTATTTAAATTATCATCATTATTTAAAAAAAATTAACGCCAAATAAATAAATAGTCGAAAAAGTGAAACAAAAAAAATGTTTTATTTAAATCTCTAAAACCGGACTAATTGAGGTATAACCGTAATACGTATTGAAAGTAATAGAAGCTTAATACACTGGACCTCAGTATACTGGATCCAGACTAATAATTAGTTAAGTTCTTATCCCTTTAGATGGACTATTTGTTCGAGGTATTTCTAACTTTTATTAGACTTAACTCTATGGTACATACAATTTTTAAAGGTCAACACGGAAAAACATAGACATCCTTCGAAAATTGGCCCAAAGTCCTTCTCATGCTAGCAGATAGTCAGTTATGACTTTGCTTTTAAATAAAATATAAAAAAAAATTGAATACTTCCAATTATTAATTAAAAAGGGTACCACTAGAGACATCTGTAAATTTGTAATCAAAGCAGTTTTAACATGTTTCAGACTGTTTTCAGAAATTGCAGAAAACTCTAAAAAATTTCATTAGTTTTTTTTGTTTATTTGTTATTATTTTAATTAATTACATAATTTATTTATCGATTATTTTATTAATTTTAAAATAAATAATGTTGTATATATTATACATTTTTTTAAAATAAGAGTACATTTGAAAGCATTTTTTGCATTATTCAGTATAATTTCAACGACTTCCAATATGCTAGATTTTTCTTTGGTGTTATAATTATTTTTTGTGTAATAAAAAGAGACGAAGAAGTTACTGATGAGGAATACGGGACTCTATGTATTTACAGAGTCAACGACCTGCCATTGGCTAAGTTATTTGGTATCAACAAGCATATCGCTCACTCCTTTCAAGAACGTCATAAATCAAAAATCGTCAATTTTCAGTTGTTTTCGGAATGCCCAGAAAATGTGCTATATCCCAGCAAAAGAGGCATATTTTTTACTTAATATTTACCCGCTACAGAGCAGAAAATGTGGTTTTTGCATTTTGAAGAAAAGGTATTGTTTAATTATTTTTTTAAATACATCAAACATTTTTCAAATGGAGAAAAAACCTTCAGGTTTTACCTAAAAAGATGTTTTGCACCGTAAAAAGTTCAATAATTGGCTTGATATTTATTTTGAATACATTGTGTTATAGTTTTAAACTTTAAAAACGTTCTCCTGAAAATTCAAGTTTTTTGTTTTATGACGTTCTTGAAAGGAGTGAGCGATATATTGTTTTACATTTTAAAATTGTATGAATACATATTTTTTGTGCAAGATATAATGCTTCAAATTTTCCATAAAAAAAATTGGGTTAAATGCACAATGTTGGAGATTATAAATAAAAAAATATATGGTAGAAATTTATTTATTCGAGTTAACTTAATTTTACTAGGCAATGACAGGTCGTATACCTTGCAAATACCTAGACTTCCGTATCTCTAATCAAAAACTTTTTCATATCACTCACTCCTTTCAATAACGTCATATTTCAAAAAACTTGATTTTTGTGGAGATCGTTTTTAAAGTTAAAGAATATAATAAAATGTAATAAAAATAAATATCAAGCCACTTATTGAACTTTTTACTGTGCAACAAATCTTTTTAGGTAAAACCTGAAGGATTTTCCCCGTTTAAAAAATATTCAATATATTTGAAAAAAAAATTAAACAATACCTTTTCCTCAAAATGCAAAAACAGCACTTTCTGCCCTATGGCGGGTAAATATCAAGTTAAAAATATGCAGCTTTTGCTGGGATATAGAACATTTTCTGGGCATTCCGAAAATATACACAACTGAAAATTGTCAATTTTTGATCAATGACGTTGTTGAAAAGAGTGAGCGATATGTATTAAATTATCTCTAATTAAAAAAAAACCTCAATTATTTTCTGAAGTCTTCGTGAACAATTGAAACGATCATTTTAAATAATATAAAAACTTTGATGTTTTATGTTGTTACAATTTTTAAACCAAATTTCATATTATCGTTCAGGATTCCGTTATCATTCATCATAAAGTTGTAAAACAGGATTTTTTATGATAAGTTTGGAAGGGGCGTTTAATTTGTAGGACTCCACAATTTATATTTTAAAAATTAAAATCAAACACTGATTTTTAGGGTCTACTAAGTTGAAGTAATTTAATCTTCACATTAGTTTGATAAAAATCTAACAAGGCGAAATGACTGTCACCAATTTGATATTTTTATTTTTATGTTTTGTTTTGAATAAAATAAACAACTTAGTCGACCCTAAAACCAAGTGTTTCATTTTAATGACACTCTCCTTATCATTCATCGTTCACTTTGTGTATTACCATACCACAATGTTAAGGGTGTTTTTAAAATACAAAATATTTTATTTTAATATTTAAAATATAGAAATGAATGTTGAGGTATGGTTTTATATATTTATTAAGGACCTTTTGAAAGAGGATAAATAAAATAAGTTATCATAATTTTTATATCTGTATTTTTCCTGATTACATTTTGGTAACGAATGAACGAATACAATATTTAATATACAATACAAAGGCGATGAAAATATTATTTTAATCAGTCTGATGGGAAAAATATGACAGTTTAGATTCAAGCCTGTTCCTGAGATTTGGCCTTTTCGTGAGCTTCAAGATGGGCAGCCCTGGCCGCCACAACTTCCGGAGTGTCTTCCGGTGCGACTGGAGCGACGAGGAGAGGGGCTTCAACAGCTTTTGGGGCTTCCGGAAGATTAGATGCTGCAACCCTGAAACCGTTGCTGTCGGCAATGTAGTTGACGTTTTGCACCAGACCGTTGGAATCCACGTAAGAGTATCCACCGCTTGTTGTTCCGTCGAACGATCGAGATTCTGCCTTAGCGGACAGACCATCGTTGTATCCATATGTGTACTGTCCAAGATTGTCTTTGACCTCGTATTGGCTCGAGATGACAGGGGAGTAATAGTAGACCAAAGGTGCAAAGACAGCTGAGCGACGTTTGCGAGAGCTTTCTGATGATTCGCTTGAACCTGCCGCCTCGGCAGCAGCTTTAGCTTCATCGTAAGCTTTAAGATGTGCTGCTTTTGCGGCAGCTACTTCCGGTGTATCTTCGGGAGCTTTTAACTCTTCTTCTTTCTTTTCTTCGATTTTAGCTGGTTCTGTTGCGACGGTTTCTACAGCTGGCGCTATGGGAGCCACTAATGGAAATACAATATGAGGAGCTTGTTGAGGCAAATTCGTAGCGGCTACCCTGAATCCATTGACGGGGTCGCTCACATAGCTGACTGTTTGGACGATGTTGTTGGCATCTATGTAGGAATATCCTCCGTGTGTTACTCCGTCAATGGTCCTGATCTCTTGTTTGGATGAAGGTCCTCCGTGGTAGCCGTAGGAGTATTGTCCTAGGGTGTCCTGAGAGTGATAGTGAGAGACGGAAGGTATGATGGCTACAAGAGACCCATGAGCTACCGACAACACACAGCACACTGCAATCTGCGTAAAGAAAAAAATCATGTAAAATAAAATAACATCTCACGACAGTCAAACAACTCTACGCTTAAAAAAACATTTCTTATACTTGAAAAATACAAATCATTCATAGAACCTCTTTAGTATACATCCCACATACGAAATGGCGATTTTTTTTTTATTTTGTACATTTATTTAAAGAACAATTTTAAATATATTAAAAATATTTATGTTGCAGAGACTCACACTTTTAAAATATATATTAGATTCATTGCAAAGTAGTTTTATGATTTGTTTCAATATCTGCATAAAAATCGTACTCGTACTCATAAAAAAATTATTTAAAAAGCGTTATTCACTGCAATGGCAGCGCCATCTGTTTAACCCAAAATGCGTTGTTATTTTTCAATTATTTTATAGCTGAACAAAAAACTGAAAATCATGGTTTCAGAGGTCTTCCAGTATGTAAAATAATCCAGGATTCGGATCTTCCATACATGTAAATAAAAGCGTCTCTACTCAAAAAATGCTTTCTCAATCTAATCACGGATGGCTGTTTTGAACTCATATGCACTGTGTCATGAAATTGATGACATATGTATATATATGTATATATATATATATATATATATATATATATATATATATATATATATATATATATATATATATATATATATATATATATATATATATATATATATATATATATATATATATATATATATATATATATATATATATATATATATATATATATATATATATATATATATATATATATATATATATATATATATATATATATATATATATATTTATATATATATATAGATATATTCTCAATCATGGGTAGAATGGTGAATAATACAAGTGTGAAAAGTGATCACTTAACCAGCCCATGATAGGTCATAGGCTTTTTGAATACCCAGATTTGGGATGAAATGTACAATGTACAAAGGAATGTCTATTTTTTGTGAGAAAATTTTTTTTTTTTGGTTACTAGAACAACAAAAAAAATAACTTTACTAAATTATTAAAATTAATTATCAGCCAGCTTGCATTTACATATGATACTGTAACATTCGTGACAAATTGAATTATTCAATGACCCACCATACTGTGCAATTACATATAATTTTCTCCTCATTTCGTGACGCTGAAGGCTCATCGGCCTTGCGTGGGATCGAACCGGCAGTTACAGAAACTGGATCACTACCACTGCGCCATCGCTCATTGCGAAATACGAAGTACCACACCCAAACCAGTAGTGTTAACATTTAAAAATCAATTAATTCAACGTCCTTACCATCCAGTCAATGAATCAAAACATGCTTTACTGGCATCAAGAGAAAAGCGGGACAGTTCAAAAGCCGCCATGTCCACATTAAAATTTGAATATAAAAATAAAACATTTGTAAAATAAGAGCCTCCGTAGGTAGCACGCTCGGCTACCGTACTGGTAGTCCCGGGTTCGATTCCCAAGGGGGGTCAAATAAATATATGTGACTTTTTCACTCTAATGTTTATTCAATATTACCCTGGACTGGTACCTGAAGCGGAGGGCTGATCACCTTTTCTTCATGTGTTAACGATCAAGAGAACACTGTATTTTTATGATGCAGTGCCCTATGCACCATCGGGTGTTGAGAAGGGTTTGAAAATAAGAGCATTTTTCAATTTATTTATGTATCCACAGATAGAGAAATATAGATGTTTCTGGAATGTTTTTTGATGATACTTTTTAGCACATTTTATAAAATTTATAATATTATTGGTAAAACTGGTATTTGTATTTGGTGGACCTGGTATTTAGCTGGCTTAACTGATCACTTCATAAATTTGTGTAATCACTTATTCATAGATTTGCAATTGATTTGAAGAACTCCATTGCTTTGAAAATGATATGGTATTGAATATGTTATGAAACAATTGTCGCAAATTTAATTTTTTTTGTGTTTTTAATAATAAAATACAATATAATATAATCAAAAAATACTACTGTAAAAGCACTCACATGATTTTTGTCTACCGATATCGTGACGCATCCGTCTCTTCGTCAGGACAATCAACACGACTTTGTGCCGTTATAAGTGTGTGAATGTTGCTATGTTAGTGACGTGTAGTATTATTTGCATGCTATTGTAGTGATTATCCAGACGAAGAGATTGATAAGTCTCAAAAAAAAATGATGAATGATTGTATACGAACATTACTACCCTTCATTTTTTTATTGCAGTAGTTATCATTGTGTGAATGTTGCTATGGTAGTGACGTAAAGTTTTGTTTGCATGCTGTTTTAGTGACTACCCTGACGAAGAGACGGGTACGTCTCGAAAAAAAATCGATGAGTGGTTATATACTGTGCCTATGACGGTCGTCAGCCCCGTAAATGCCCTGACTTCCATATACTTCTTCATCTTTGATGAGATGTCAAAAAAATATGAAAATAACTCCTATAATTGGAGATAATCCAGATTTTGTGAACAAGTATTTCGACACACTCAAAATGTTGTTTTATACTAACATTTCAACTAAAATTTCAATTGAAAAAAAGTAGCATTTTAATTGAATTAAAGAAGAGTACTCACAAAGGCTTTCATCTTCGTAGGATCGTTCGTCAACTGAATCACTGAATCAACCTCCTAGAGACTTATCTCCTAGGACTGTTGTCAGAAACTGTGCCTGTCAGGATGTGAGCAGGGCACTTATATACTCCTTCAAGACGCATGTAAGGCGATAGTGACGCGTTCACACAATCAAATTAAAAATTAAATTCTGGTTGATCCAGTTTGAATTGTATCGATCTTTTTAGGTTTGTTTTCTCTGCTTTAAATATCAAGAAAAAAGGTGGAATAAGTTTCGTTCAACTTTTTTATTTATTTTTTAAAAATATTTACATTTTTAATAATTTAATACAATTTATATACATTTCTACTGAATACAATCTTATAATTAAAGTAGCGCTTAGCCTCTCCAAAAAAGAGACTGAGCTCTTGTGCTTGAAGAGGGACTTTTTTGTTATTACATGTTATACATAATACTTAGTAGTATAGACATATTTATAGATTTGGCGTTTAATTTGTAGAACTCCATTTTAATTTATGTATTATATGTTAAAATCAAACACTGATTTTTTGAGACTACTAGAGTCTAAATTGTATTTTATTGTTAAAAACATTAAAAAAAAATTGTTATAATTGTTTCACCAAGTTATGGCATTTTCAAACGAATCTTTGAAAATTGCATAACTTTTTCTTGAAAATTATTGCCACACGTATTTCGATGCATTCCGCATCATTTTCAATGACGGTGTTTGATAATGATGTGGAATTCATTAAAACGTATGTCACAATGGATTTTATGAAATAGTGGTATACCAATAAAAATTAAAATGCAAATTTATAGATATTACCACAAAATGACTGTCGAATCAATTAATGAAAAAAATTAAAACAATTTTCATTTATTTATTTTATTATTTTTATTTCAACATACAAATACAAGTACAAATTACAATAATGAGCCCTGACTGAGTGCCGAGGGCACATTTAACAATACTTATTTATATAGCGACATGATATTGTTTATGACATGCAATCAAATACGTCATGGCCGAATGATTCGTTCTATTTCAGATCTACCCACCTTCGTTGTGCATTTATGAATAGCTTTTTTATATTTGGTTTCTGTTTTTAATACTTGGATAATGGAAGCAATTTGTACAAATTATTGCATAATAATTAAAGTTCTTTTGACCAAAAGAGGTATAAGTTAGGTTTACTTTATGTAACTAACTAACTAACTAACCATCACGCCGCTTCCCCGCAGGGGTAGGCAGAGAGAATAGAGCGCCACACCACTCTGTCCTTGCAAACGTTCTTCACCTCTTCCACGTTCATGCATCTCCTCATACATACCCGCCGATTGTTACGACTCCTAACCTGACCACTTTCAAGTATTTGGCATACCTGATCGTGCCATGTTTTTCTCGGTCTTCCTCTGCTTCTTTTCCCGCTAACATTCGCCTCATAAATTTGTTTTACCGTTATTTCCTCACTCATTCGTTCTACATGTCCAAACCATCTCAACACACCTTTCTTAATTTTATCGGTAATGCTTATCTCAGCTTTGCATTCCTTCCTTATTTCACTATTCGTACATCTATCATACATCGTTTATGGTTTTTGAAAGAGAAGAATGCAGATCTGAATGTGAAATATTGGTAAACGGAGAGATTTTGGAACAGGTAGATGATTTCGTGTATTTGGGTAGTATGTTTTCTAGGGATGGAAAGATTGATAAAGACTTAGAAAGGAGAGTGAATGCTGGGAACAAAGTTAATGGTGCACTGAAATCAGTTATAGCAAATAAAAACCTATCAGCGGAAGCTAAACTGGCAGTGCACAACGAAGTCCTGGTTCCAACTCATGTATGGAAGTGAAACATGGAGTTGGCACAAGAAGGATGAAAGTAGACTGAATGCAGTCGAAATGCGATCTCTCAGAAGAATGTGCGACAAAACGATGTATGATAGATGTACTTTATGTAATATATATATAATTTAATATAATTATTGCCAAATTATTATTATCTATCATATATATTTATTAACTTCACGTTTCCATCTTTCATATAGCTTCACCTATTTATTTAATGAGGAGAGTTACTTTAACACTTTGGACGCAAACTGATAATTATGTTAAATTCCCATTAAAATAATTCATGGGTTTATTTAATGTTGGCTGGTCATTAAAGGTTAAATTACATGTTATTAAAACACTAAATGGGTCTCCTTAATTGTATGATTTGTGGTTACTATCATTAACCCTATCTCGCCCACTGACCCTTGAAAATTTAATTAAATATATGATCTTACAAAATGTAATTACGCAAATAATAAATACACCATATGTTAATATTAATAACAAATTCTAAATTTAGAAAAACCTACAATTTTCTTGTTTTATAAAATTTTAAATAAATTTATATATCTTTGTAATTTTTATATCATATTGCTTTCAATTCTTATTTAAGGTTTTTTTTATTTTTCAAAGTAGACACGGAATTATATATACATGTTACGTATGAAATATCCATATATCTTTAAAAAAAGTTTTTCAAATGAGATGAATATTACAACTGACATACGAAAGGAATCCAACAACAGTGGATATATAAAGTTGATAAATATATATACATAAAGTTGATAAATATATATATATATATATATATATATATATATATATATATATATATATATATATATATATATATATATATATATATATATTTATATATATATATATATATATATATATATATATATATATATATATATATATATATATATATATATATATATATATATATATATATACATATATATATATATATATATATATATATATATATATATATATATATATATATATATATATATATATATATATATATATATATATATATATATATATATATATATATATATATATATATATACATATATTTATGTATGTATATATATATATATATATATATATATACATATATTTATTTATATATATATATATATATATATATATATATATATATATATATATATATATATATATATATATATATATATATATATATATATATAAATATATATATATATATATATATATATATATATATTTATATATATATATATATATATATATATATATATATATATATATATATATATATAAATATATATATATATATATATATATATTTATATATATATATATATATATATATATATATATATATATATATATATATATATATATATATATATATATATATATATATATATATATATATATATATATATATATATATATATATATTTATATATATATATATATATATATATATATATATATATATATATATATATAGTCTTAGCTTTCCAGAGCTTACGACCTACCTTACATGGCTCAACTGATTACTTTTTAAGCTTGTGTAACGTTCACCACTCTGCCCATTATTGAACATCCATATTGCATCAATTTAAATGTTATAGTCAAATAAATTGAATTCATAGTTTTATTTTTAGGGATCAACCTTATTCATTTATTATTTACTACTAACACTCACTATCATTTTCACAACCAGAATATGCTATAAATCCTTGTACATAATAGGCAAGGAGAATTTTCTCAAGCAACTAAAAAAAAAATTAATTAATTAATGATATGGTGAATTTAGTAAACAAAGGGTTAATAATAATAATAAATATGTTGATAATCTAGTTTAAAGCCTTTCGTCCTTGATGGACAAGAGAATTAAATCCAATAAGTTATTTATTTAAATAAGTTTTTGGATAGATCAACAAAATATATCCAGGATTATCTTAATCATTTTCGTCGAATCTGGAATTCAGGTTTTAAGCGATTGTTTTTTTATTATTTAAGGCACTATTCTTGATTTTCGTCAATTATACTATTGGTTTTCTACTTTTGATAAGGTAACGCTCGATAATATTGTTTTAACTGATCAAATAATTGAGGTATACTATTCTACATTCCGTATATTCCGAAGCCAGGAGATAAACGACATTGGACGGGGATCAGGACCGTCGAGGCGCTGTTTAGCTGCTCAATACAAGGACTATTGCTCTCAAATGGTAGTCGACGTCAGGACCTGATACTGACAGAAGAAGATACTTATACAGTTGTAAAAAAAGAGCATGTTTTCCAACAACAGAGTTTTAGTGGCGCACGTTAGTATCTGAGGCACTCACAAGGTGCCAAAAAGCCTCAAATGCAACACGAACCACAGTTTCAAGAACACTTCGCTCACTCCTTTCAACAACGTCATATATCAAAAAACTTCGTTTTCAAAATTTAAGAATATTTTAAAATATACCAAAAATAAATATCAAGCCACTTATTGAACTTTTTACTGCGCAATAGATCATTTTAGGTAAATCCTGAAGGTTTTTTCTCCATTTGAAAAATATTTTGTTAATTTAAAAAATAACTAAACCATACCATTTCTTCGAAATGCAAAAACAACACTTTCTGCCCTGTAGCGGGTAAATATTAAGTCAAACATAAGCCGCTGTTTCTGGAGTATAGTACATTTTATGGGCATTCCAAAAAAATATACACAACTGAAAACTGATGATTTTTGAAATATGACGTTGTTGAAAGGAGTGAGCGACTTGTTACGCCATTTTTATGTTAGGTAAGTAAATTTGTCATCAGTCTTTGCTACAGGTAAGGTGAGCCGTTCGATCTATTTACTACCATCATACGCGACACACTTCTCACAAGAAATACGACTAGATCGATTTGATATTTGAGACATCTACTAAATATTATTTCAACAGTAGCAATGTCCAACATTTATCTGCTGCGGTCAGAACACCGATACCTTAAGGCCCAGTATTCGTTAGGTCGCAACTCAATTTTCTCTAAATTCAGGTACATTTTACGTAATTGTTATTTTTTTCTTAAAACGCCGTTTTTGTTTTATAAAATAAGTTTTTCGTCGAAATAATTATAAAGTTTTGAAAAGAAAGAGTTATTGAAAGGTTACGAGTTAATTTTTTATATAGATTTATATTATCCACTGACACTTCGTGATGGAATTGCATTTTTAATTTATTATTAGATTAAAACCAATATTTTTAGCTTTTCCACTTTTTTATTTGACCAGCGACCGGGTTTCGTCGTTACCAGTCTGATGATGTCGGTAACGACGAAACCCGGTCGCTGGTCAAATAAAAAAGTGGAAAAGCTAAAAATATTGGTTTTAATCTAATAATAAATTAACTTTTTTATATATTTGTATATATTCTAAATTGTCCGCCTCCGTAGTGTAGTGCTCAGCACGCTCGGCTACCATTTTGGAGGTCCCGGGTTCGATTCCTAGGGGGGGTCAAATAAATATAAAGTGATTTTTTCACTCTAATATTTATTCAATATTACCCTACCTGAAGCGGAGGGCTGGTCACCTTTCCTTCATGTGTTAACGATCAAGATAACACTACGTTTTATAATGCAGTGCCCTATGCACCATTGGGGTGCGGATAAAGGGTTTAAAAATGATATATTCTAAAAAACAAAAACAAAAAATGGAGAAACCCAGATTTGTGAACAACGATTTGGACACATCCAAAATGTTGTGAATTATTATCATTTCATTGTTTGAGTCGACACTCACTATCTACATACTTTTAATTTAAGTTTTATTCGGTAATTACCACTATTTCTTAAAATTTATTGTGACACGTGTTTCGATGCATTCCGCATCATTCCGGTGTGATTGAAAATGATGCTGAATGCTTAAGTATCGTTTCACAATAGATTTTAAGAATTTGTGGTACTTTCTAAGTCAAATTTAATTTAAAAAAATAGTATTGTTACTATCAAAAACAGTCGAAAAAATCGATCCGGGATCGATATATTAAATTTGGTATTTAAGTAGTACTCTACCAAGTCAGACAGAAAAAAATCATTCCACACATACCAACATAAGGATCTATATCGTAGTCGTACAGAAGAAAGTGACCAACTAACAAACAAAACGTAAAATGTTCAGGAGGGCCATTTAAGTCACTTTTGCTTGGCAAGAAAATGAACATCAATGCAGTTAGTCATTTTTAACAAGTCAATATATTGTACAAGTTAAAATCCTTTGGAATTTTTTTTCAGGGTAATATTAAGCTAGTAAGATATCAAATAGTCAATGATCACGTTTTTGTAAAAAATGCACTTGGTCACTTTCTCCTGTATGACTACGATATTTAAAATAAAAAATAAGTTCTCTAAATATAGGTAGGTACTACTGTAGGTAGTCAGGTACTCCGCGGAATTAAATGAATCTAGAGGTGCTCACCTTAAGGATTAAAATGTCAGGTAGGTACTCGGCTAATTTCTTTTGCGTGTGCGTTTGCGTGCATATGTGCCGATATGCTAAAATACCACAAGAAAAACCTGCATTTTTCTTGTGCCATATATGCATCAGAGCTGTTGTCAGAACAATGCGACAATGTGATCCGTTTAATTCGGTCTTAAATGTCAATCGTCAGACAGAACTGGGCTGTCGACTTAATACATTTATAATATAGCCTTCAGATGCGATCTTTCGAGATGGTCGGATTCAGATATCGACAACAGTAATTCTGATATCAATTGTCTATTAGGTACTTTACATTTTATATGACAAATGTTACATCCATCCAATTGTTTATTTATTTGACTATATGACTTGGGCTATTGACGGTGCAATAGCGTCCGCCATTTTTTGTCAAATATCTATTCAGCCAATTAAATCACTCGAAAATTTTTGCTTTTGTTGGAAATCGAACTAATTTGAACGAAATATTGCGCAGATGGGATGCGCAGTAGTTTTGTTTTTTTATCGGCCGCTAGAGGGATGAAAAACTGAAAACATCGTTCGAAAAACCAAACAGATCACACTATATGTCATACCAAATTAAAAAGGGACATTTATGATGACTTTATAAAGTTTTGAAATTTTGTTCTTAAAAATGAAAGGGACTAAGCTCTTGAGCTTGGAAAGGGACTTATACTCATTGTTTATTGTTTATACTTAAAAATTATTAGATTTTTTTGTATTATTTATTTTGTGTGTGAGTTATTTATTTAACAATTATATGAAGATGAGTCCTATTAAATATAATCTAAAATATGTAAGATTGTAACGACCATTATGTTGGAATGACCCATATGTAAATGGGGTGAGATAGCATAATATATGGTCAGGCGTACTTAGTGAATTATTTATTGACTTGGCGTTTAATTTGTAGAACTTCATTTTAATTTATGTATTAATTTTAAATCAAACACAGATTTTTTGAGTCTACTAAGTTGTATTTTATTAACAAAAAACACAAAAAAATTATATTGTGACAATTGTTTCGCCTTGTTAGGGCATTATCAAACGAATGTCCTTAGTGAAGATTGCCTCTCAATATTTTCTAACGTCAGAATTCCCTCAGAGAACTATAAATATGAAGGGAGCGTTTAAATCAATTAAAGAGTCCTCGGCACTATTTTTTTTAAATACACCACAGTTGACAATCTATGAGATTTACTTTTATTATAATTTTGCACAGGAGTCCACAAAGTGTAGGTAGTAAGTATACATCAAATATTCATAATATAATGAGTACACACGCCTCAAAAATCATATACGACCATACATATTCAATTATTTATTGCTTTTTCTCAGTTTTTATCTTTAATTTAAGAAAACAATAGTGGTTTTTTTTTACATTAATTATTATTTAATATCCCCATGGACTATTACTGCTTGAAGCGCAGGAAAAATCACCTTGTCTTCAGCCAATTAATGATCAAGATAACTCTGCTTCAATGCGATGCAGTATTTTTAACGAAGTTAGTATTTTTTTAATTCAGGAAGTAAAAACACTAATAAATATAACTTACTTAAATATATTTTTATGATTAAGCACTTTTTTTGTCAGAATACTTAAATTCAAATAAAATAAAGATCTGGTCATGCGCAAAGTGACGTAAACCTTAAAAACCTGAGATTATGTCATGAAATATTGCACAGGTAGGTAACCCTTTAAATTATCTTTAAAAATCTACTTATGTTCAACGAAGGCGATTGCGTTCGCTTTGTGATTTTTATAGCAACGATAATTTACTAAATAATATGATGATTTTAACTTAATGCAGGTTATAGACGGAAGAAGGACTGACTTTATATTTTTTGAAGTGAAACTTCTTAAGCGGCGTTTCCATAACCAACAATTGGACAAGAATTGAGAGTGAAAATTCAAGGACGCGTCACGTTTATTAGGCACATTTCGTTACATGTGAGAGATAACGAAGGGAGGAGTAATAGAGTTATACATTCCAACGCGTTTCCAACAGTAAAAAATATCAGATAAAATTTGTATATAATAGATATCACAAACTATTAATATCACTATACTAATAATGCACTAATCAATGACAATGTTAATATTGAATAAACAAATTATGTTTATGCAACAACAAAAAAATTGTTTTTTTAGATGCTCCTCTCTCTTTTTCTCTCTGTCTGTCTCTCATAAACAAATCTCTGTTATTCTTTATGTTTAAGAAGTTTCACTTCGATCGCGTGTACAGTACTGCACGCGCAATTTTTTCGTACTGACATTTCGTGACAGTGTCAAGTTTTAAAGGTCAACAAGAGCTTGAGTTATGCTTTTATTGTTTCAAATATTTCTCCCCCTTAAATATGCAGTCCTAAAGGTTTCACGATCAAGTTCAGCCGACAAAATGTAGGCAGCCTTGCCCTTAAAACAAGATACATACTTAAATTTAATATCGACATGCGACCACCGAACGTGATGCAGTAAATATTCTTGTTACTCGATGCATTTCGTTGCAACAAGGCTAAATTCTTTTGATCTCAAATTCGACACCGCCCAAAAGGGCGTAGTGATACCTTGAATTTATGTATTTTTAATTAATCTTTATCCAGAGCATAAAAACGCCCTTTTAAAGATCAGAAGTGTTATTGAACTGGTTATCCTTTGATTCATTTAAGTTTTTATATTCACTTTAATCATATTAACAACGTTTTAAGCGTGTCCAAATACTTGCTCACAGGTCTGGATTATCTCCAATTATTGAATTATTTTTTGACATCTCAACATACGGAATATGGAAGTGTGGGTATTCCCGGGGCTTACAACCGTCAAAGGCTGGTTCAAGGGATATTTTTTACACACGTGTAACATTTACCAATTCTTCCCATGATTGACAACCACACTACTCAAATTCTTGAAACTTCTACACATATGTATATATTTTTCAAATTAGAAACATATTGCTTGAATTGACTTGAATTTCACTAATGACATCTATAGAGAGATTAAAAAATATTTTTCTTGTTTGTTAGATTCGAATCCTAAATTATATTCACACACATGAGAAACGCTAGAAAACAGCCTTTTAATTTTTTTGTTCACATTATCATATTATGTTTTTTTTTAAAGAGAAATATGTGTGTTTATATTATTGACAAAAAAATTGTAAATAGTTTAACACTTAAATTTTACACTATTTCTGTGAACCTAAGCGGCTTATTATTAGAAATAGGTTTTAAATTTTGGGAGAGTGGGTTCAAACCGAGAAACTCTGACTTGAGAGTCCGCGACACTAACCACTGGACCACAACCCGACATTATTCTTTCAAACAATTTTACACACAGACATATTATAAAACAGTCTAATTTATCAAGTTGACAGTGTCAAATTATCATATCGCTCACTCCTTTCAAGAACGTCATAAATCAAAAAATGTTAATTTTCAGTTGTGCATGTTTTCGGAACGCCCAGAAAATGTACTATATCCCAGCAAAAGTGGCATATTTTTTACTTAATATTTACCCGCTATAGGGCAGAAGTTGTTGTTTTTGCATTTTAAAGAAATGGTATTATTTAATTATTTTTTTAAATATACTTAATATTATTCAAATAGAGAAAAAAAACTTTCAGGTTTTACCTAAAAAGATCTGTTGCACAGTAAAAAGTTCAATAGGTGGCTAGTAATTTATTTTTAATACACTGTTTTATATTTTTAAACTATAAAATCGTTGTTCTGAAAAATCTAGTTTTTTTTATGACTTATATTTCTTAAAAGGAGTGAGCGATATGAATCATATATAACCTGACCCAAATGCAAATTCTACAGCAGCTTAAGTTGTCATCAGCCCTAAAAGTCAAAATAAGTCAACAGGTTAAAAACGGTCAAGGGGTGAACCCAATTCGATTGGGGTCAGAGGTGTTTTGAATTTATTACTTTTTGTGGTGATATTCAGGCGTTATTCGGGTACTTATTACTTTTTCCGGGTATTAAAATTAGGATTCGGTAATGGTATTCTATTATGTATGTATCTAATATGATACTAAACCCTCTCCTCTTTTTTCGTCATTATCATTACTATAAATTAGTATTTAATCATTGCAAATTTTACTTTAACGAAATCATCTTAAACTCAATAAAATAATCTAATTAAATAGTGACTTCTTTAAAATAAGTTGCTACTTAGTTCGGTTATTGAATTCGATATTTTCAAGCTAGTGGCGCCAATTAATCAATGGACCAATTTGTTCGCGTATTGAGTAATTCTAACTCCTTATATATTTGACAATAGGCTTTTGTCACGATGTTGGATTATTAGCTATTAAATTAATAGTAAAAATCACTAGACTATCGATAACATTGTTATTGAAATCTGTAGGGAACTAAGGGAGATATTAAAGTTTAAACTTTAGACATTTGAATAAAACGAAAACAATGCGTTCGCATACGTCATAAAATGTACGTCATCGAACGTTTAATGACGTCATATGGTTTATAGAGCTGTAATAGTAGTAGTATGGATTGTTTTTTTACCACTACAATACCATTATGCAAATATGAGGGGAGGGGAGGGTGGGAGGGTGGACCAAAGACATCAACAAATAGAGCCGCCTATAATTTAGCAATGACACCAACATTTAAATAACTCCACCGTTTCTGTGACGTCATTCATTGCCAACTTACGAAAATAACGTGTTTTCGAAGGCGAATTCTCCAAATGAAAATGATGAATGAAAATATTAATTATATCGGCTGTTATAAACACAAAACCAGTCTAATACGATCCTTTATAGGTTGAGTATGTTAAATTAGATATTCCTTCCGTCTGACAAAGATCCATTTAATATTTTAAAAACATATACTGGAAAGAAATACGTATATTCCGAGAAAAAATAATGAATACCATCCCCATCGGTTTACCAAAAAGTCAAATTTTAAAACATCCTAAAATATTTTTTGTATTTAAATAAGTAACTAGCGAGGTCCATCCGAACTTGCCTATAAAGGTGGGACTGACCGGAGCATTTCGTCGTAACGTCGCTCGCAGCGAGCCCTTCGAATATGGATGGAGCTCTCGGCTCGCTATACTGACTATACGAATATTTTCTAAATACGACGAAATAGCTCCGGTCAGTCCCCACCATAAAACATGAAAATATTAATGAATGTTACATTAGTAGGTAGACACAATTTTTTAATACCTACTAATAAACCACAAAACGGTGACAATATAAGAAAACGTTCAAGATAAAATTTGCATGTGATCATACTATTGAATTATTACTGATAAATTTTGATTTTTTTTATTCATGGTGGTTAACAATTGATTAACTTGAGTTTTATTCTTATTATTTTTGTTAACCATATTGAAGATAAAAATAAAAAGTTGTTGATGTTTACTGCGAAATTAAACGGTTTACATGTTCAAATAATAACAATTACTATATCTGTTTCATATCATAAAAAAAGCTGTGAGTAAATAAAAATATATTAAAAAATGTTTTTATAATTGACACTGTCAATTTAAATTTTACTAGGCGACAAGCAACAAAACAAGCGACATTATCTAATTGGTTTTATACAACAAACCCCGGTTAATATATTAATACATTAGGTACTTAAAAAAGTTTTTTTGCTTGTGGTCTTCACCATAGACAAAATCCAACTGTCAAATTTCGCCGACTTTCGGCGTGCTTTAAAACGTTTTCTCTACGTTTGTTCAATATTTACTTTTCAACCTTTATAATCTAAAAAACAATGTAAGTAAACTTAAGCGCATTTCAAAGCATTCTTCAAAATTTGACGCTTTCTTTCAATAATAGTTTTGTTTTCTCGCCATTCAGGACTTCCGCCGCTAAACCCCGCTCCGAGCTGAGCTTGGAAGAGCTCGCGAAGATCGAGGAAGAGGAGTTCAGCACCGGGCCGCTTTCGGTTCTCACGCAGTCCGTGAAGAATAACACGCAAGTTTTGATCAACTGCAGAAACAACAAGAAACTGCTCGGGCGTGTGAGAGCGTTCGATCGGCATTGTAACATGGTTCTCGAGAACGTCAAGGAGATGTGGACCGAGATGCCCCGCACCGGCAAGGGAAAGAAGGTTAGTTTTAATCCTTTGGTGGGCAAATTTTATTCCTTATAATCTGTATATTCTTCGTCGGAACGCAAACAATGGAAATATTCCAATATTTTTTCCATATCTTCGAGCGCATTCCATTTTTAGCCATCTAAATATAATAATGAAAGTTAGCAGTAACATAACTTTTTAAAAAAACATAATTTAAAAAAAATATACACTAATAATTTTGGTCACATTTAGTTTCGTGGGATATAAATTTCCCACCACTTTGACACTTGATTATAAATGAACGACGTGCGTGTTTTCAGACATTTATTAATCAATGTAAACATGAATATATACGGTGATAGAAATATAACAGTTTATAGCTTAGAAAGCACATAACACTGAATAAAACGATTTTTTGGGAAAAAAACTCCGAATTCCGACATAAAAAATCTCGACTTTGTCCACTCCGAACGATGTACTGTCGAAAACTGACCGTTAGTTGTAAAATATTTCATTGGAAAATATTCCAGAATATATCAGCAGTTGACATTAGTATGATCCAAGTGAAAACACCGCTTCCCAATGACTTTTTTGTGCCATTTCCTTAGGTGGGAATACATCTTCCCACCGCCTACGAAAGGGTTAAGTAACAAAATTTAACATTTAATTTCTCGCAGTAAGATCTTGTGCAGTTTGTTAACCTTTTAACCGCAACAACTTTGTTCCTGAGAGACGCCCTTACGCTGCGGTATTTCACCGTTTTTAAAATGATTACTTTTATCATGTATTTAGTTAAGAAACGATTTATTTTTCTAAACAAAAACGTTCAATGGGATTCATTGTGCCTTTTTGGTACTCTATAATACACTTGTGTCACATTATTCTTGAAATATATTGTAATATAAACAAATAAGATCGTAACATAAATAAATCAAAGCACGCATGGTGAGTCGCTCTTACCCACTGGCGATGCGTAGCGTCGAGAGTGAGACAGATATAGGGCATGATTATGGCGCGGACTAATTACCGACAGCAAGAAAAATCAGGGATGTGTTCTTTTATTTATCCTTGTGATGTTACAAATTATTAGTCAGATATTTCAACAGATGTCATGAGGCCAAGGATTGATGTATTATTTTATCCAAAGTTCCACACCATGAAATAATCCTTCCAAGTTGAACTGAGGTTCGAAACTTGGAGCAATGTAAAAACACATACGGTTATGTCAGCCGCGTATGGGGCATGTTTTATGAAAACACATACGGTTATGCGAGCCGCGTGGATCCGGTTAATGAAACTTAATTTGCGCTGAAATAATTTTATCTTCTTCTTATTAATGGCATTTCACTCATCTTGGGTGTTATAGCCAGTGTTGAGTTATTTTTTATTTCCACTTTTTACATTTGACTTTCAAGTGTTAGTATTCCTGTTAGTGGGGTTAGTTTTATTAGTAATGTTAGTTTGTTTAGTGAGTTATTGTACACCTTTACAAATTCATGCAATTAATTTTAAGATATTTACAAATTATTTTATGTACAAGTTTGTTAGGGGAGGTTTATAAGGTTAAGATGCTGGTGGCAAATGGAACGTTTATGCTGGAGAGGTCTGGAAGGAAGCTCGGGTAGCCGTCATTCAACGGGCACCCAAAGAACGTGTGATCTAGATCCTCCTCTTATATAAATACATCATTTGTTAGTAATGAGTTTATAGCCAAAAAAATGTGCGAAAACCTATGCTGCTGTCTCCTTTAAATTAACACATTATTGTTGGGCAGTTTTTCATCAAACCCGACCCTAATTAGTATAATAATTAGTGGTGTATACTTAGGGCTTTTTTTTTAAACATAAAAGGTCCTGGAACTCAGTTCAAGCCAAGCTTTTAACTAAAAAAAACTATATTCAAATATCATTTAAATATTCATTCAGTGTCCGCTCGCAACAGAGAAGGAGAACTTTCTACATACCCTAACACGGGCAGGAATCCAACTCCCCACCCAAGTTATTATTTCACACCAATTATTTCAGGAAGCCGAACTTTTGGAGCTACGAGAAATCTATTGCCAACAGTGTCTAAAATATGTTTATTTGCGCCAACATTTATTTCCTAAAAATAATAATAGATCTAGCCAACGAATTAATAATTTATTAGAAATCCCTTTTTGTAAATCCAGACTTGCGCAAAGACACTCATTTTTCATAGCTCCAAAACTGTTCAACTTATTCCACAAAGACTATTTGTTAGATGTTAATTCCCTAAGTTCGTGTAAATTTAAAAATTTGCTTAGATTATTTATAAAAGAGACAGATTTGAGTTCCTTTTTCATTTAGCACTTGATCGCTAGCTTTTTACTTTTTTACTTTGTCATCTTTTTTATGTTTAAGTTTTAATTAAAAAAAAATATATATATAAATATTGCTCACTGAGAGTCAAGTATTTTTTTTTTTGTATTTAAATTAAGTTTTTTGTATTTTGTATTAACTAATTATACTTAGAAACCTATACCCTTATACCCTGTACTATGACTATTTATTTTGTATACCCACACACAGGCCATGCCTTTGTGGGATCTTTTTTTGTATTCATTTTTATTTTTTATAAATATTTTTTGTTTTTGAATTTATGTAATGCAAAAGAATTTTAAATAAAGAAAAAAAAAAAAAAAAAAAGTATCCACCCTTCTTTCTGAACCCAATTTCTAGAATTGCGGGCATAATTTTTAAAATGATAAAGCTAAACGCATTTAAACTATGAAATTTTGTATTAATTGTTATTATTAATTTTTTTTTTGTAAAAAAAAAAAAAATACTTGACACTAGCAGAAACATCATTTCACTGGGTGACTGCCAAATAAATTTATAACATTTTGAGTGTGTCCAAATACTTGTTCACAAAATCTGGTTTATCTCCATTTACAGGAGTTATTTTTTGACATCTCATCAAAGATGAAGAAGAATATGGAAGTCTGGTTGTAAATAAATTATCTGGTCAAATTATAAGCTTAAACAATAAAAATGAAAATGGTATTTTCTGGCGTTTCTTATGTGTGTGATTATAATTTAGGATTCAGACCTCACATACTAATATAAGAGTTTCTGCTTAGTAAAAACATTCTTTACATCTCACCAATTGATGTCTCTAGTGAATTTCTAGTGATTCAAGAACAGGGTTTCTAAATTGGTTCATATATATAGAATTTCCAAGAATTTGAGTAGTGTGGTTGTCAATAATGGGTAGAATTGGTGAATGTTACACATGTGTAAAGTGATTACTAAAACAAGCCTATGACGGTCGTCAGCCCCGTAAATACCCAGACTTTCATATTCTTCTTCATCTTTGATGAACCAAATAAATAATAATAAAAAATTAAAAGTAAAATTAAAATATGTGTGTATTTCCAGGGTAAAGCAGTCAACAAGGACAGGTTTATCTCCAAGATGTTCCTGAGAGGAGATTCCGTCATTTTAGTGCTGAGAAATCCACTTGCAACGGCTGCCGGCAAATAATCTAATTAAGACTTGTGTCACGTGTGTCAAATTTAAATATTTGGATGCCGATCGATCGTCCAAAACTGGGTTATTTGAAACCAACTTTAGTTTTTTTTATAAGTTAAATGTAAGAATAAATATTTTAAGATACTGAAAGTGTTTTATTGCATTTTTATTTTTAAGTACACTCTGTTCACAGATATTTTACCTCAATTATTATTTTTTTAATTATTTGTAATTTAATTAATTTAATTATTAATAATTAATTAATTTAAAATAGAAGTATAACAACTGTGAACAAAGTGTATATTTTTATACTTTACCCTATTGTATTTTTTATTTTACCCTAATGTATGGATGTGAAACATGGAGTTGGCAAAAGAAGGATGAAAGTAGACTGAATGCAGTCAAAATGCGATCTCTCAGAAGAATGTGCGACAAAACGATGTATGATAGATGTTCGAATAGTGAAATAAGTAGGGAATGCAAAGCTGAGATAAGCATTATCGATAAAATTAAGAAAGGTGTGTTGAGATGGTTTGGACATGTGGAACGAATGAGTGAGGAAAGAACGGTAAAACAAATTTATGAGGCGAATGTAATTGGAAAAAGGAGCAGAGGAAGGCTGAGAAAACTTGGCACGATCAGGTATGCCAAATACTTGAAAGCAGACTAATTTTTATTCAATATTACCCTGGACTGGTACCTGAAGCGGAGGGCTGATCACCTTTCCTTCGTATGTTAACGATCAAGATAACACTGCATTTATATAATGCAGTGCCCTATGCACCATTGGGGTGCGGATAAGGGTTTAAATTGAAAAAAGTTGAGTATAGCCAAGGATAATGCTTGCTATGCAATTTATAACGCATGGCTAAAATAGGAAGTCATTGTGGCGCACGTATTTGTTAAAGTGTTTTTCATATTTTCAACCATCAGCGGAGATGAACACCACACAACTCTGTCTGCAAATATTCTTTACCTCTTCAAACCCACCGATTATTCTAACTCTTGACTGATCCTCGCTCAAGTATTTGAAGTATTCAGCCATGATCCACGATATTCGTTATTTTGGTTCTGTTCCTGATTTCTTTATTTCTTATTTTATCCCTCAGGCTTAAACCAAGCATGGTTCTTTCCATGGATTGCTGTGTGCATTTGAGCTTCTCTGCAATTATTTTCATCACAGCCATAGTCTCTAGTGCATATTCACTGGCAGTATGCAGGATTCATACGTTTTTCTTTTTAGACAGGTTGGTTCATAGTAAGTGATGTTTAATCTTTTGGTTGCTTTTTATTTGTTAATCAAATGAAAGCTTTAAATTTTTTTTAAAATTAAAATAAGAATAGCAGGATTGCCTTTTTTATATTCATTTATTTGCCTACAAAAAGTATTTGAAAATAACATTACATTGTTGTAACCAACGTTACGTACGCTATGCCACTGGGGGGCCCGTCGTCTTGGGTACAGCTAGGCTCTGCCGTTGTAAGGGGCGAGCCGCTCACCGCAGCCCAGTTCGGTCGGTCGCAAGGAGCCGAACAATATCCACTGGCCCTGAAAAGGGCCTCCGACTTGGGTATCGGTCTAATGGATACCAGACTGAGGTACGGAGAGCAGGATCACAGGGAGATCGCACTGACTCGTGTGTTCAAGCGTACTCACTAGCCTTGAGAAAGGCTTTCCAATGGTCCGTTGTTGGTGCAGTGAGACGGCGAGTCAGGCGAAGTCCAGCCGCAAATTCTTGAGGCGAAGGAGCGACAAGAACGGAGAAATAAAAAGACCGAGTTGGTTTTCACACACACACTGATTTATTCAGTAAATAAGGCTGCATAGCCGGCACGGTTTCATACCGTGTCGGCGTTTCACGGCGCTGTATAATGGTAAAGTACCGTTACTCAGGTAACGGTACAATCCCGTTTTCCGAGGCTTTGTCCGTACGGGCCCCTCTATGCGGACGACTGCGCTCCCCGCTCCCCTCTCTCCCTTCCGGGCGGGCGGAGCTCAGTTGACGCATTTGCCCCGTACGGAACACATCAAAATACATACAAAACACATACAAGTATGGGCTTACATACTAGTTTACAATGCTTACACGCTATTCTAATATATTTAATATTTCTATGATACTACGATACAATTATTAATCATATATCTAATGCCAGATGTCCGCTACACCTCTCATGGGGGGCCAAATGTCCGCACCAATTGTATTATTACATTTAACATTATCATATGAATTTTCTTTTGAAAATTGGAAGAGTATGATCATGTATGTAGTAAGCGCTCCACCCATCTGGAATATTAAATATTTTATTTATTAAAAAAAAACAATTACAATTAATGTATTGACAAACTTATTATTAAGAAGTTATATTGATTTGATGTTGATTTGAGGTCAAGGGATCTTGCATCCCTTATGTCACTGCGACCATGTTAGGTATATTTTGACCTCCCTCTTTTCACACAGCTCACTCTCAAGACCTACATAAGTCATGTAGCTTACGACCTGTCTTGGTGGTAAGAACTTCACCTTTTCGGAGTCCAGTAGTGGTCCTCCAAGGATGTGACTTTGTTTGCGAGCGAGTGCGTCACAATTATAGAGAATGTGGATTGGTGTTTTGTTATCCTCCTTTTCTCCATTTCTGGGTTTGAAACCTACTTTACCACAATGTCATACCCACAACACTAGACAAAATGCTGTAAACCAATTAACACACTTAGGATGGGAAAGGTATTTCTACCCGTTCGGTCGATTGATCCTTAAGGACGGGAAGTGTATTTTTACCTTCTGCGCCGGCCTAGTTACAAAGTCAGAAAAGAAGGAGTATTTGTACATGAATATTATATATTAATCTCTTTGTTAACCTTTCTGGGAGTATGGACGTAAATGAACGTCGGCGCGAATTTTCCTCAAATGAGTGTCGACGATAATAAACGTCGAGGTCCGTCTGTCAGTTGGTATGATGTTACTTTAACTTGTATAGCAATGGGATCTGTGGATATTTGTGTGTTATTTTGTAAAAAAATAAAACTTAGAGATGCTGAGCTATATTTATTTTTAATTTTTACTTAATTTCTATCTTAATTGTTTTCATTTTTTTTTAATTTAAATTTAAAAAGTACCCACTCCCCAGAGAAGGTCGGGTATCAATTATTGTTCTCCCGGAAAGGTTAAGGTCTAAACTTATCTACGCAATTATCAAATCCCGTCGCCATCAAAAATCTATCCAAAATGTGTTAATAATTTATTATAACTAAAATAATATTCAATGATATCATTAGCAAACACTGCGCGGTATGTGACAAATCTTGATTCTTATAAGATATTGAATCCATTGTGTCTATTGTATTGTTGTATCTATTGTATTGTTTTAAAGGATCAACCATATTAATTTATTATTCACCATACACATCCACTATCATTTTTAAGACATAAAGACTAAATATTCTATAAATCCTTGTACTCGTACTTGTAGGCAAGGAGAAATTTCTAAGGCAATCAATAAATATTTTATTATAGTAAAAACACTGAGGTACTACTGTATTTATGTATCCATACTTACAGTGAAGAATAAAGAATTATTGATTGGGAATAAGCCACCCGCCGTGAACTCAGGTTTGACATGGAGCATGTGTGTTGCAAACTGTAGGAGCTGAAAAATAAATGATTAATCTAGTTTTTAGGTTTCCTATATGATAAAGGTAAAACATTGAAGTTACACAACCGGCAAGATCAGCTAGAATGCCATGTGTTGGGGCATAACTGTACAAATCTTAATGTGGAGGTCCTCACCAAAACGTTACATTTCCATTTTTTCATTAGTCGATTTTAAGTAATCAGGAATTCTAGCTCGTAAAATTGTCACGTTTTGGTGAGATTTAATGATTTCGTATTGGTTTAACACAGGATTGGTCACGTTTTGTAGCAACTTTAATTAAAATTTCGATCGAATACGGTAAACAGAACAGATTTGCATTTAAAAAAAATTGTGTGCAATATTGTAAATGTAACTTTGTAGTGAGGACCTCCACATATGTTCCTGAAGTAATTGGTTATACATATGATGGTAATGAAAATAGAAACCGGTAAGTTATATATATGGTAGATTCTCATTGAAATTAGAACTCAATAATCAGGGTCAGGAGTCGTAATAATCGTCGGGTATGTATGAGGAGATGCATGAATGTAGAAGAGGCAAAGAATGTTTGCAAAGACAGAGTGATGTGGCGTTCGATTCTCTCTGCCTACCCCTGCGGGGAAGCGGCGTGATGGTTAGTTAGTTAGTTTTTTTACATACTTGAATATAATTTCCTGAATATAAGTTACTTGCTGAAGGTTTGTAATCATCGTGGCAATTTTCACTCTGTCTACAGCCACTCAAACAACAACGTTGTGCTACAGTAAAACCACTCTCTCAAGCTTCTGGTCCAGGATATACGTTTTATTCATTGGACTCTATACAAAGCTGGCTTGCAAGAAACAAACTTAGAAAATATGTACATGCATATAGTTTTATAATATGTATACTGGACTCTTTACTTAATACATATACAAGGCTGTTGGACTTACACCAGCACACATCACCCGAACAATTATCTTACGAATATCATCATAATAACTTTAACCAGACACCAAATATGAATTTCAAAGAATTTGGCTTGTAAGAAACATACTTGAAAACATTGTCATATTTTTATTTTATGAGTTGACTCTATACAAAACTCTATACAAAATTAACAATGCTATTAAACTTACACTAATGCACAATCACCCAACCAAGTATCTTCCAAATTAATATAATAACTGTTATAACCACCAAACGTGAACTTATAAAGAATTAGGCTTGTAGGAAACATACTTTGAAAACATGTACGTATTTTTAGTTTGTGGGTTACTGGACTCTATACATAACACACAATGCCATGGGACTTAACCAGCTCACACAATCACTAAACCAATTATCTTCCTAATTATCATAGTAACAGTTACAATCTCCAAATGTGAACTTAGAAAGACTTTGGCGTGCTGGAAACACACTTTGAAAATGTGTGCATATTGTAGTCATACAGGAGAAAGTGACCAAGTGCATTTTTTACAAAAACATGATCATTGACTATTTGATATCTTATTAGCTTAATATTGCCCTGAAAAAATCCCAAAGGATTTTAAACTTGGAGATATAATATGTTGACTTGTTAAAAATGACTTACTGCATTGATGTTTATTTTCTGGCCAAGCAAAAGTGATTTGAATGGCCCTCCTGAACATTTTACGTTCTGTCAGTTGGTCACTTTCTCCTGTACGACTATGATTATCTTTATTATATGGGTAACTGGACCAACCTTTCGTATGACATCAGGATCCTTTTCTGTCACTGTTAAGTTATTGACTAAAATCGCTGATTTCAGTGACTGAAAATATGTAAAAACTATACATATATTCAATGTTACCTTTCTGCTAAAATATTACATGCAATTATGTCTAATTTTACACATTTTTCATAAAACATAATGGGCGATATTGCAAGAACACAACTTATTAAAAGAAATAAGTACCCTGTTACTTATTGAGATTGATATTTTTATTTTAAACACAAATCTTAACAGCTGGGGGCGATAGCTTTCTCATAGACAAATTTAAATTAGGCAGTATGAATGTTTTATTATGAAGAAAATAGTGAAGCTAACAGTGTGTTAAATTTAAAGGTTTAAAAGGCATGAATGTATTGAATATTTTAAATATTGGCATTGAAATTATTGATTTGACTGTCTGCTGCCTTTTCTATGCTGACTTTGTTGTTATTCTTGCCGATATAAAGAGGATCTGCAGGAACTTGTGTCAAAGATGTATAATGTGTGAAAAAAAGAGAATTGTTGATGAATTTTGAAAAATCCATAGTCATGGTTTTTTAAAGAAATGAATGTAGATCCGAAAAGATGCTTCGTGTCAGTAGAAACTTATGCTTAGTGATATTTTACTCACCAGGCTTTCACAAAGATTACTAATGTAAACTGCAGTGAATACACCAAAGAACTGAACCAATATTTGCATCCCTAAAAATATCTGCCAAGCCTTCCTACCCTCCGTGAGCATGAAGATAGTCATCACAAACGCAAAGACATTAAACAAAATGTTTAAAAATGATATTGAAAGAATCAGCAGTAACTTTTTGGAGAAATATTCATTTACTAAAGAACAACAGTCGCATATTTTGATATAAGCTCTCCAAATTAAATTTATTTTCTGTATTGTATGAACATTTTTTGGTTGATAATTCATGGGTTTGGACCAACATAGCTTATCAACATCTCCGTGATATATTTTCATTATAAAGGTGCCTTCAGTGGCCTTTAATTTTGATATTTCTTTATTTAAATTATTAATATCTACAGAAAGTATATAGACCAATGTCGAATACAAGTTTGTAATGTATGTAGAGATAAAAACAGGACCGTGTAAAACTGACGGTAAGCATATTAAGTTCATCCAATTGCCTTTAGGATATTTTAATACTGCTCCCAAGTTAGAATATACAGCTTGCATCATATAGAATATACCGATAGCAAAGAAAATTCTTGCTTTTAGCTTTTTATAAGATTTCATGCGTCCGAGCTTTTCAAATATTACACCCGTATCGATAAACTTTTTATAAACTTCAGCCAAGACATGTTTATTTAAGAAAACATCAACAGACAGATATAATGATGTGATTAAACCAGTATACATTCTTAATCTTTCTCCAATAAATAAAAGAGTAGCATTTTTATCAACCTCCGACACATTGTATATGTGAACTATTGTGAAGTTTACAATATGTAATACTCTAATCAGAATAAACATCACTAGAAATGGTTTGCTGATAATGGTTTCGGCATGATTATTTTTAAAAACGTAATTAAATGGCAGAACCATTGATACTTTGCCCGTAAATATTGCAGGAGATATTGCGTTCATGATACTATGCGACTCAAAGAATCGCAGTATTTTTTTCAAATATTTCATTGCACAAATTCTACAGCTTGTTCTAAGTTTTCAGTTTAGATTCAACGTTTTCACTTCAATTTCAGCGTGAATGAATGCCTTAATTAAAGTGAAGAGCGTTTTGTTTGTAATATACTTATATAATATATTATATATATCAGCTATTTCACATATATTGATTAATTAAAGTGACAATTACGGTGATAGCTCATTAATTCAAACAACAGAAATTATGAAAATATTTCAAAGTTGGGAGCAAATGAGGGTTAAAGAAAACAATGAGCAAATTGATTATTTAATGAAAATGTTGCATATTTATGATACTGTCAATTTATGAAAACGAGAATGACAAGTAAGGAAGAATGTCAGGTGAAGTAAGGAGTTGAGGGGGAAGCGAGAGGAACTAAGAAAGGGACAGTATGATCTGATAATGATGTGATTATAAAAATGACAACTCAACATATGTATTCTCTTAAGTGTAAGTTATATTGTTTGATTATAGTTGGGACAATCGTTGCAATTATTGGTTTCTTGATTTGCGAATTGGATGAGTATGATCATGTATGTAGTCAGAGCGCCACCCATCTGTGGAATAACAGAAAGACATTAACATTACCAGGGTGAGGGATCACATGATCAGAGACCAAGAAATATTATATATCGCTCACTCCTTTCAACAACGTCATGTTTCAAAAAACTTGATTTTTCAGGAGATCGTTTTTAAAGTTTAAAAATATAATAAAATATTTTAAAAATAAATATCAAGCCACTCATTGAATTTTTTACTATGCAGCAGATCTTTTTAGGTAAAACCTGAATGTTTTTTCTCCATTTGAAAAATATTTAGTATATTTAAAAAAATTATTTAACAATACCTTTTCTACAAAATGCGAAAACAACACTTTCTGCCGTGTAGCGGATAAATATTAAGTTAAAAATATGCCGCTTTTGCTGGGATATAGTATTTTATTTTATTATTTGCTGGGATACATTTTCTGGGCATTCCAAAAACATGCACAACTGAAAATTGACGATTTTTGATTTTTTTGTTTCTAAAATTCTCGTTTATGTATGTATATTTATAAATATACATTTATGCGCATATATATATATAAATATATATATATATATATATATATATATATATATATATATATATATATATATATATATATATATATATATATATATATATATATATATATATATATATATATATATATATATATATATATATATATATATATATATATATATATATATATATATATATGCGCACATACCATGCAGTAGAAATGCGATCAGACAAATATGAGCAAAAAGATAAATGATCGATGTTGGAATGGTGAAATACGGAACGGATTTAATAATCCATATTTGTGAACAAGTATTTGGACACACAAAATGTTATAGAAACGCAATTTTGTAAATTAAAAATTTATAGTAAAGACATTTACTTATTCAAGTTTACTTGATGTTTCGAGGCAATGAGGTGTCTTAGATATATTGATCAATCTCATGATACAGTACATATGAGTTCACAACAGCCATCTATGTTGGACTGAGGAAAGTTTTTATTTAGCAGATACCCTTTTACCCAAACTTCCATATTCTACTTCATCTATTTTGAAATGTCAACATGTAAAATTAACTCCTAAGTAATCCAGATTTGTGAACAAGTATTTGGACAAAGTCCTGATTTAAATCATATAAAAGAAACTTGACGTTGTAAATGATAGAAGGACCTACAACCTGAGGACGAGGAGAGCTGATCCTAACAATCTACAAAAATGATAATCTGGGATGGAGCAAGAAATAAAAACTAATTGGCTAGAAACTAGTAGTGTTGTATATGCTTTTTTTAAAGTTAAAAATTATGTATGTTTAAACTCACTGTGAAGTACAGGGTATTGTTGATGGGGAATAAGCCACCCGCCGTGAATTCCGGTTTGACATGGAGCATGTGTGTAGCGAACTGCAGGAGCTAAAAGATGACAATATGAATATTCACCAGATTAATTTTCCATACAGTCCCTTGTTTCTGTAATTCTTCGTTAGATCTTAATCCTAAAGGTGGCTTTACATTGAGCTAGTTACTAACGTCAGTACTGGCGCCGAGAACTGACTAACACTGTTTACAAGTAGTTATCAGTCGAGGTTTTTATTTCACGGTGTCTAGACGCTATTGAAAAGATTAGGAAGAGTTCTTTACAGTGTTATGGACATGTGGAGTGAATGGATAACGATACTGTGATGATTATGACTATGAAAATATATGTGGCGAATGTGAGAGGGAAAACAGAACGAGGACGACCGAAAAAGACTTGGCGCGATCAGATCAATCAGAACCTAAAATCTAGCGGTGTCAAAAGTCTGCGTAATCAGAGGGCATGTACGACTAGATGTATGGATGTGAAGGAGGCGAGGAGTGTATGCCAGGACAGAAGAGTGTGACGTTCCATCCTCTCTGCTTACCCCTGCGTAGAAACGGCGTGATGGTAGTAGTAGTAGTAGCAGTACACGCTATTAATCCTAGATTACTAACTATCATTCAAGTGACGTTGTTACTAAACAATCGTTAGTTTTACTTCACCATTTTTTTACTATTTTATATTTTTACAAAATCAACCATGTTCGGTACTTTTTTCAATATGATTTTAATAAAATAAAACTTACAAATTAAAAAATATGTGTATATTTTTTGTTTATTAAAAGCAATGTTTTTGTTTTTTTTGAGTAGAAATATTTGAATTTTTATTATTCACACAAATATTTCAATTTCATACTATTTCTGTGAGCCTAAGCAGCTCATTATTAGAAACAGGTATCAAATTGTAGTGTAGAGTGGGTTCGAACCGAGAAACTGTGACTTAAGAGTCCGCGACACTAACCACGTGACCACAACTCAACAATAACAATGTATTATGGTAATATAACACTATCCTTAGCATTTATCGTTCACTTTGTCATAAGAGTGGTATTACACAAAGTGAAGGATGAATGATAAGGAGAGTGTTTCAAAACATTGTTCCGCAAAGTGTGTACCGACTCACTTGTGTACCGTGTTGATTAGTTGGTGTGCCGCAGAAAAAAGTCTAGATTTGTGAAAATAACACAATTGCTCCAAATTTTGATTGCCTGTGCTCAGTTAAGTAGGCTCACATTTCGCATTAAACATAATATGTTAAATATGTGACCATAATATGGTAAATATGCACCTCTTAAATTTCTTAATTTGGTAGGTGTACCTTGAACAGAAAAAGTTTGCTGAACGCTGCTTTAGATTACCAACTACCCTTCGAGTGACGTTATTACTAAATATTCTTACTAAGATTTACTCTTATTTTATTTATTGTTTCGGCATTAACTTTGTGGTAAGACATGTTACAATGATTAAAGAAAACACTTTGTTTTTTACCACTTGAGTTTTATTATAGACTACATGTTTCAGAAGTTAAACTTCCATCATTCAAGTCTGTATAATAACTATAATAATAATAATAATAATAGTAGTATAATAATAGTCTATAATAAAACTCAAGTGGTAAAAAACGAAGTGTTTTCTTTAATCATTGTAAGATTTACTCTTTACTGGCCTTGTTGGTTTTACTTCATCATTTTTTACTACTACTACTCTACTACTACTACTACCATCACGCCGTTTCTCCGCGGGGGTAGGCAGAGAGGATGGAACGCCACACTCTTCTGTCCTGACATACACTCCTCGCCTCCTTCACATCCATACATCTAGTCATACATGCCCTCCGATTACGCAGACTTTTGAAACCGAGAGATTTTAGGTTCTGATTATTCTGATCGTGCCAAGTCTTTTTCGGTCGTCATCATTCTGTTCTCCCTATTTTACATTTTTACAAAATTAACCATGCACTTTGTCCGCCTCCGTAGTGTAATGGTCAGCACGCTCGGCTACCGTTCTGGAGGTCCCGGGTTCGATTCCGGAGGAGGGTAAAATAAATATAAGTGATTTTTTCACTGTAATATTTATGCAATATATATATTACCCCGGACTGGTACCTGAAGCGGAGGGCTGATCACCTTTCCTTCATGTGTAAATGATCAAGATAACACTGCGTTTATATGACGCAGTGCCCTATGTATCATTGGGGTGCGGATAAGGGTTTTATTATTATTTTATTAACAATGCAATATGTTTGGTACTTTTTTATTACGATTTTAGTACAGTAAAACTTATAAATCAAAATGTATATTTTTTTGTATGTTAAAAGCATTGTAAACTTTGTGGAGTGGTAACATAACTCTCTCCTTAGCGTTCATCATTCACTTGGTCATAAAAGTGGTATTACACAAAGTGAACGATGAATGATTAAGACAGAGTTTTAAAATATTTTGTTAAAATGTTCTTTTGCCCTGAATCTGTACTTATATCGTCAGCGTTTTTATATTAAACACATATCGCTCACTCCTTTCAACAACGTCATATATAAAAAAACTTGATTTATCAGGAGATCATTTTAAAGTGTAAAAATATAAAACAATGTGTTAAAAATAAACATAAAGCCACTTATTGAACTTTTTACTGTGCAACAGATCTTTTGAGGTGAAACCTGAATGTTTTTTCTCCATTTGAAAAATATTTAGTATATTTAAAAAAATTATTTAACAACACCTTTTCTTAAAAATGCAAAAACAACACTTTCTGCCTTGTAGCGGGTAAATATTAAGTTTAAAATATGCCGCTTTCGCTGGGATACAGTAGATTTTCTGGGCATTCCGAAAACATGCACAACTTAAAATTGACGAGTTTTGATATATGACGTTGTTGAAAGGAGTGAGCGATATCTCAGACTAACAATGAGATGTCTATTACACTGTTGCATTATTATCTCGGTGCGTTTGAAATCAAAACATAGAGTAAATAATGTTAAAGAAATTCTAATATATTTATATTTTTTACCATAGTTACCCTATGATAGTTTGAAAAGGTTTACTGGCGACAACTCTACTGTGAAGCAGGGTATTTTGTATTGTAATAAATTTGTTTATTTTCTTAGTCATAGTAATATTCAATTTACATCATTAACTCTAACCTTATGTGAGACTTCGGGATTCTTTTCCATCACCGTTAGATCATTTATCAAGATGGCAGATTGCGCTGACTGAAAATCATCAAAATAAAAATGATTTAAAATAACATTTCAATATTTAGAAACTTACCGAAAACATTTCCTAAATTTTTATGCAAAAACGTATGGGACAGGCTATAATTATTTTTTTTATTTTTTTTTTATTATGTTTTGTTTACACAATACATATTTAAATAATACAAAATAGTTGGAAAATATACAATACATTTCAAATATAACGTTTCTACCTCTCTAATAAAGTAGATACTTGTGTTTAGAGAGGGAGTTCGTTTTACAATTATTTTTTATTTTTTATGAAAGTAAATTTAAAAAATAATAATATTGTTTGGTATATTTTGTATTTTGTCCGCCTCCGTAGTATAATGGTCAGCACGCTCAGCTACCGTTCTGGAGGTCCCGGGTTCGATTCCCAAGGGGGGTAAAATAAATATAAATGATTTTTTCACTGTCATATTTATTCAATATTACCCTGGACTGGTACCTGAAGCGGAAGGCTGATCACCTTTCCTTCATATGTAAACGATCAAGATAACACTGCGTTTATATGACGCAGTGTTATCCTATGTACCATTGGGGTGCGGATAAGGGTTTTATTATTTTTATTATTGTTTGGTATGGAGTCTAGGTAGGGGTGAGTCTTAAATGTTTTTTTTTTTTTATTTTAGTTATAAAGATTTTATAATTTTCTATAGATTTTAAGTTTTCCGGGAGTTTATTTTTTAAAAAAATTACCTACGTAACGTATAATGGTTTAACGCTGCTATTACATATGTGCAATATAAAATGATTAGAAAATCTAGGGTTACGTGAAATTTGTACATCAGTTGTTTTTTCTTTAAAAGTTTGTAAGATAGAAGCTTTATTAAAAATTTATTTATTGTTGGTACATTAAGTTCTTTGAATACTAGTTTTGAAGGGCAAGTTCTGGGTTTTTTAAGAATTAATTCACATAAAAATTCTAACGACAATCCACACTATATTTATTGAAAAAAAATAGAGAAATAAAGGATTAAGGTCCATATTAAAAATGTAAAAAATAAAATGTGACGTTATCAAGTGTAACAAGTTGGACTTGCCAAACACTACTCCAGGAAGACTATCCTAAACTGTTAGTATTATTATTATATTAAATACAACTAGTATACGAAAGGAATCCAAGAACAGTGCACATAAACATCTTTCAATATTTATGCAATATGGATGTTTAACAATAAGCAGAATGATGAAAGGCACATCTTCTTCGTATAAAAACGATAGATACTTCGTATTTGTGACACGTATAATATTTGATAATGCATTGATTTGAATAAAATTTGTATTTTTTAAACATATTGTAAATAATATAACGTTTTTCTTACCATTCGTTCACACGCATTACTGCTGTATATTAGAGTAAACACACCCAAACACTGGATGAACAATTGCATTCCTATAAACATCAGTGAAGTCGTTCTATCCTCCGTAAGTATAACCATAGTTCTCAAAAACGAAAATAAATTAAATAAAACGTTCAAAAACGAAATAGTCAAAATTACCAAAAGCATCCGAGAGAAGTATTCGTTTATTAATTTACAACTATCGCACAGCTTGACGTAAGCTCTCCAAATTGAGTTGATATTTTGTCTTGTAACAACGTTTTTCGGCAAAGAATGCTTGTGACTCGGTAATATACCGATATTCCCTTGATTCCTTACTGTGTAAACATCTTCAGCATTCTTAAGCTTCAAGATTTCTCTGTTTAAATTAATCATACCCATTGATATGACATTCACGAATGTTGTACATAAATTAATGGTATACGTAGTGATGAACAATGGACCATAAAACACCGTCGTCAAACAAACCATGGTCATCAGATTTCTTTCACGAGATTTTAATAGCATGCCCAAGTTAGAATAAAAGAATTGTAATATGTAAAATAACCCAGCACCAAAAATAACCCGTATTTTGATATTCCTATAATCTATCTTGCTTCCGAGTAATTCGAATATTATACTGACTTCAAACAATTTTTCGAAAATTACTGCCAAATTGTCTTTTTTAATACTTAATTCTGAAGACAGATATACAATTAATATAAACCCCGAATATATTCGCAGATTTTCCCCGATAATGATGAGAGAAATTGCTCCGTTAACATCAGAAAAATTGTTTATTAAAACGTTAAATAAACATAAACCGTAAAGAGCTCTGCAACACAGAAACGATATTAAATACGGTATGCTTGTTACGGTTTTACTGTGGTATTTTTTAACATCGATATTAAACGGAAAAACGCAGGAGAATTTGCCAATAATTAATACGGGTGATATTGAGTTAAGGATGTCATCTGATGTAAAAAAAAACAATATTGGTTGTAAGAACTTCATTGCTCCACTGTTTTGTCAGATTCCGACATCGTGTATCCCTCACAATATTTAAACAATTAACTGAAATTACAAATCAATAATAACTAATCGTTTCAAGTTCCGAATGATGACAAAAAAACTAATTAAATAAAGTGAATTTTACTAAATAATTACATCAGTAATGTTTAATATGTACAGGTACGTACATTCAGTATTAATTAAGCTATCTTTCATCAAGTTTTTTTTTCAATCATAGATTAATAAATTAATATAAAAAATTCAAGGACAATCGATACTATTCTAAATGAAATCTATAAAGAACATTTCAAAGATATATTACTAGCTTAATATTGCCCTGAAAAAATCCCAAAGCAATTTTAAACTTGGAAGTATAATATATTGACTTGTTAAAAATGACTAACTGCATTGATGTTTATTTTTTTGCCGAGCAAAAGTGACTTAAATGGCCCTCCTGAACATTTTACGTTTTGTTAGATGGTCATTTTCTCCTGCACGACTACGATATGAAGGATTGAAGTATCCATTTATGAATTGAATGAAAAATAACAACAAAAATCGTGTCGTCTTCAACTGTGACATCATAGAAGTATGCCCTGGGATGCATACTTTAAAGATGCAAACTTTCATCTCCTTTCGTATAAAATCCATAGATACTTAGACTTAATTTGAAAAACTCATAACATTTAATTTATCGTTTTAAATAATAAACAGTATTTTTTAAAAACAGAAACAATAAAAGGATTACTTACCACTATTTCGCATGCATTACTGCTGTATATTAAAGTCAACACACCGAAACACTGAATAACCAATTGCATTCCTATAAACACCAGTGAAGTCGTTCTATCCTCCGTAAGTATAACCATAGTTCTCAAAAACGAGAATAAATTAAATAAAACGTTCAAAAATGATATGGTCAAAATTACCAAAAGCATCCGAGAGAAGTATTCGTTTATTAATTTACAACTATCGCACAGCTTGACGTAAGCTCTCCAAATTGAGTTGATATTTTGTCTCGTAATAACGTTTTTCGGTAAAGAATGCTTGTGACTCGGTAATATACCGATATTCCCTTGATTCCTTACTGTGTAAACATCTTCAGCATTCTTAAGCTTCAAGATTTCTCTGTTTAAATTAACGATACCCATTGATATGACATTCACGAATGTTGTATATAAATTAATGGTATACGTAGTGATGAACAATGGACCATATAAAACCATCGTCAAACAATAAATTGTCTTCAGATTTCTTCCACTAGATTTGAAAATCAGACCCATGTTAGAATATAACAGTTGCAACGCGTAATACATCGCGACATCAAAAACAATCTTTAATTTGATTTTTCCATAATCCAATTTACTCCCGAGATATTCGAAAATTCCACCGACTTCAAGCAATTTTTCAAAAAGTACGGCAAAATTATTTTTATCAATAAAATATTCTACAGATACATATATAATTAATATCAATCCCGTGTATATTCGCAATTTTTCTCCGATGACGATGAGAGAAATGGCTCCTTCAACCTCAGTAAAGTCATTTACCAAAACGATAAATAAACTTATGGCATAGAAAATCTACCCGCGAGAAACCATATTAAATACGGTATGCTAGTTGCGGTTTTACTATAGTGTTTTTTCCCATCGATTTGAAATGGCAAAAAACCGGACAGTTTACCAATAATTAATACGGGAGAAATTGCGTTTATAATATTGTCCGACGTAAAGAATCGCAGAATTTGGTGTAAGAACTCCATTGCTCCAACTTTAGATCTTGTCTTGTCAAATTTCGACTTCGATATAATTAAACAATTTACTTAAATTACAAATAGATAATTCATTTAATTTTCCGAATGATAATATATATTTTTTAATTTAATTAAGTAAACTATACTTAACTATTCTCAATTAATCAATCAATCATGTTTTATATGTATTGGTACACACAGTATATATGTATATGTAAATTTATATATATATATATATATATATATATATATATATATATATATATATATATATATATATATATATATATATATATATATATATATATATAAATATATAGTTGTCAAATCAAAGGTAAATAGTGAATATTACTCGTATATAATGTGATGTTTTTGTCCGCCTCCGTAGTGTAATGGTCAGCACGCTCGGCTACCGTTCTGGAGGTCCCGGGTTCGATTCCCAAGGGGGGTAAAATAAATATGAGTGATTTTTTTCACTGTCATATTTATTCAATATTACCCTGGACTGGTACCTGAAGCGGAGGGCTGATCACATTTCCTTCATGTGTAAACGATCAAGATAACACTGCGTTTATATGACGCAGTGCCCTATGCGCCATTGGGGTGCGGATAAGGGTTTTACTATTATTATTATTATAATGTGATGAACTTATTCCACCCTATGACAGGTCGTGAGCCCTGTAAATACCAAGACTTCCATATGCTTCTTGGACTTGAATAAGATGTCAAAATGCCGTCCAGTCTTACTTTGTAATATCTTTATTTTATCCATTTATTTTATAACAAGCCATCAATCAATAATGCGTTGTTAAATTGTTTTATTGTAGATCATATTATTATTACAATTGGTTTTTTGATTCGAAAATTGGATGAGTATTATCATATACGTAGTCAGTGCGCCACCCATCTGTGAAAGAAAAAAATAAAAAAATATATATATATATATATAAATATATATATATATATATATATATATATATATATATATATATATATATATATATATATATATATATATATATATATATATATATATATATATATATATATATATATATATTTGGAGAAGGCAACGAAGGATACAATGATATGCTCATGTGAGGAGGATGGAATTATCTATAGACTCCCCCACATTGCACTGCACGAACAACTCCAAGGTAGACGATTCTCGGGCAGACCACCAACGAGATGGGAATCGACATCGCAGGAGGCTAATGCCTTTTTAAAACAGCCCTGAACCAAGATTGAGAAAAAGACTTATACATCCATTGTTTGTCAAAATGTTGATAAAGTATTATATATTACTTACCGTAAAATACAAAGTATTGTTGATGGGGAATAAGCCACCTGCTGTGAACTCTGGTTTCACATGGAGCATGTGTGTAGCAAACTGCAGAAGCTAAAAAATACATAACTTATGTATGATTTTATTCAATATTGGATATTAAATTTAAGTTTTGTACTGACATTTCTTGGTCGAACTGCATTTTATATTATAGAATCAAATAACAACTGTGTAATTGCTTCCACATGAATTTTATTTGACCAGCAACCGGGTTTCGCCGTAACTCACTTTATCAGACTGGTCTGATGATGTCGGTTTATTACCGGTTATTTTATTCAATATTGGGTATAGGTAGGTATTACAAACCTCAATAGGCCTTGAATATAAACATAAATGTCGCTCACTCCTTTCAAGAACGTCACAAATCAAAAATCGTAAATTTTCAGCTGTGCATGTTTTCGGAATGCCCAGAAAATGTACTATATCCCAGCAAAAGCGGCATATTTTTAACTCAATATTTACCCGCTACAGGGCAGAAAGTGTTGGTTTTGCATTTTGAAGAAAAGGTATTGGTTAAGTTAGTAAAATAGTTGGCAGTGCCCTTGAGGTAGCAATTGAGGCGTATTTTTATATTAATATTACTGTTTATTTTTTTTTTAAATGTACAAAATATTTTTCAAATGGAGAAAAAACCTTCAGGTTTTACCTAAAAAGATCTGTTGCATAGTAAAAAGTTCAATAAGTGGCCTGATATTTATTTTTAATACATTTTATTATATTTTTAAACTTTATAAACGTTCTCCTGAAAAATCAAGTTTTTTGATTTATGACGTTGTTGAAAGGAGTGAGCGATGTATGTACAACTCTTCACATCTCAACATGGATGTTGAAGAATATGGAAGCTGGATAAATACCAAAGGGTCGTATGCCCTAATACAAAACTTACAACCTGTCATGGAATAGTTTAATTTAACATACAAGTGTAACATCTGTATTTAACTTACCTTTCGTGCGACATCTGGATTTCTTTCCGTCACTGTTAAATTATTGATAAGAATGGCTGATTGCATAGACTGAAAATATAAGAGACTTTCTATTAATTAATTTTTTAGTTGTCAAATGATTTTTTTAAATAACTACAGATCAGTATGTTGAAAACCCCTTTAGCATTGAATATTACTGGAAAATTTGTTTGGTTTGGAAGCATGGAGTTGTCAAAAGAAGGATGAAAGTAGACTGAATGAAGTCGAAATGCGATCTCTCAGTGCGGCAAAACCATGTACGATAGATGTTCGAATGGTGATGTAAGGAATGAATGCAAATGATGCGGAATGCATCGAAACACGTGTCACAGTAGATTTTAAGAAATTGTTGTATTTACTAAGTAAAACATTAATTAAAAACGAAAGAATGGTAGGCTGAGATAAACCTTATGTATAAAATTAAGAACGATTTCTAGATATTTTACACTCCAATATTTATAATATTAGCCTGGACAGATCACCTTGCCTTCATATAAGTAACGATCAAGAAAACACTGGTCAATACTATGCAATGCCCTATGTACCATTTGGTGCATAGGGCACAAAGGTTAGAAGAAGAAGAAGGTTCATAATGAATTGATTTGCTTACCAAGCTCTCACACAAATTGCTGACATAAATGGCCGCAAATAGGCCCGAGGATTGAACTATCAATTGTATGCAGATGAATATTTGTGAAGTTTTTCTATCCTCTATATAAGTAGATCTCAAAAACAAAAACGAATCAAACAAAATGTTTACAAACATAATTGCAATTATAAACAACAACTTTCTCGAAAAATATCTTTGCACCAAATCGCAACTGTGACAAATTTTGATATAAGCTTTCTGTATCAAATTAATCCTCTCTCTTAAAATATCTTTTGGAAGATGATCCTTGTTGATCATTGGTATATTCATATCTCTGTGATATAACTTTATAATGTACGTATCTCCTGCATGCTTTAGACTCTCAATTTCTTGATTCAACACTTCGATATCCTTTGAAATTACAAACACGTATGTCGAGTAAAAAATTGTGATATATGTAGCGTTGATTACAGGGGCGTACAGAGCAGTCGCTAACGATAAAAATATCCAACTCCTTGCAGTGTACTTGAATAACATATCAATATTTGTATAAACAAATTGAACCATATAAAGTAATCCGCCACATAGATAAATTTGTAATTTCAATTTGCCATAAGATCTCACTCGTCCCATGGATTTAAATATGGCGTCAATGTCAAAAAGCTCTTCGAAAATTTTGGCCAAGTTGTTTTTATCGATGAAAATATCCCAAATCAGATATGTAAACGATATCAAGCCAGTGTAGATTCTAAGTTTTTCTTCAAATAATAGGAGAATGGTATTTTCTTCGACTCCTGATATGTCCATGAAGGATATCATTACGAAACTTGAGAAATAGATAATCCTAAATAGCACGTACCAAACTAGATACGGTAAATAAATAACGGTCTTACTGCGGTATTTTTCTACTTTGAACTCAAACGGTATTACTCCTGTAAATCTAGCTATGAATATTACAGGAAACATGGCATTTAAAACGTTATCAGATTTAAAGAATTTCAATATTGCTTGCGAAAGTATCATTATGACTATTACCCATAGACTAAAATTTCAAACTAAAATAAAACGTTCTCCTACTCTTAGTAAACTTAATTAATTACTCACTTATTATTCAACCCCTTCACACCTGACAAAATATCTATTTAATTATTTAAACTTCATGTATATAAAAGAAATAAATACATTGGCGGGCTTATTGCTTAAAAGCAGTATCTTTCAACCAACCAAAAACAGACTAGTGATATTGGTAAAAACTTTTGATACCTTATAAAGCTGTTTGCAATCAGAGGGTAGATAGTACTTGAACATTTAAAAAACATAAATTACAAATTGATGATAATATGGAAGGCAAAGGAAAAATGGAGTTTAGGGAGGCAGGTAGATGGAAAAACTATGAGATGAGGTTTGATGGACAGTTAGGATTCTAATGATCAATAGTAATGTCTCAGATATTTCTTAAAAGTTATCGGAGAAGGTGCATTTTTTACAAGGATAGGTAATTCATTCCATAGTCTGGCCGCTTGGACAAAGAAGGAATTACTGAAGAATGATGTGTTATGACGAAGAATGGAAAGTGTTCTTTCTTAGGATGAACGAAGTGATAGACCATGATCTGAGAGGTATATAATAATAAGTTTTCAGCAATATTAAAATATCAGCATAGATGAAGAAAAATATGAGATGATAAAAGTCTGGGCGTTTACAGGGTTTACAACATAGTCATAGGTTGTAAACCCGGTTAAGTGATCACTTTATTTATGGACGTTCACCATTCTACCTATGTTTAACAACCACACAAAAATTTGGAATTCCTACATATCGCTCACTCCTCTCAAGAACGTCAAAAATCAAAAAACTAGATTTTTCAAAAGAACGTTTTTAAAATTTAAAAATATAATACAATGTATTAAAAATAAACATCAAGCCACTTATTGAACTTTTTACTGTGTAACAGATCTTTTTAGGTAAAACCTAGTAATAGTATATTTAAAAAAATTATTATACAAATACCTTATCTTCAAAATGCAAAAACAACACTTTCTGCCCTATAGCAGGTAAATATTAAGTTAAAAATAGGGCTCTTTTGCTAGGATATAGTACATTTTCTAGGCACTTCTTTATGTGTGAGTTTACTGGAGGCATGAATGGTTACTTTGCGAATCCTTTTTTTCAGCAGTGATCTTCTCTTTTTTCTTCTTATAGATCCCAGTATCTTATAAGAAGTCTCTTCCGTTATCTGCCTCTTGTAACGTGGACTGTCTTCCTTATTCGGTCTCTTAACGAGTTTCCGGTTATGCACAATGATGTTATGCATCAATGTCCTTTTTTCTGAAATTCTTATAAGAGACCCTTTTGATTAAAGTGGAGAAACCCAGATTTGTGAACAAGGATTTGAACACGCCCGAAATGTTGTGAAAAAACATATAAACTGAATCACAACAATTTTTTTAGAATAACCTAACGTCCAAGTGACTCTGAAAGCTAGCTACGGCTTATGCAACACCGCTTATCATGTTCTACATAGGCAACAAGTTTTAAAACCTGTTTCTACTTGTGAATGGATTTAGTATTTATGATTAATATAACTATAATTTCATGTAATTCTTAAGGAAAAATTTTGGCAAAACAATCAAAATTATAATAATCAGGCTTCGAAAGGGTTAACTTATTCACGTTCGCCCGAAAGGGTATCGGAATTTTTTAATTAATCAACCTGAGCTTAGTGACAAAATAAACAGTAATATTAATATAATATATTGTAAATACGCCTCAATTGCTATCTCAAGGGCACTGCCAACTATTATACTAACTTAACCAATACCTTTTCTTCAAAATGCAAAAACAACACTTTCTGCCCTGTAGCGGGTAAATATTAAGTTAAAAATATGCCGCTTTTGCTGGGATATAGTACATTTTCTGGGGATTCCGAAAACAACTGAAAATTGACGATTTTTGATTTATGACGTTCTTGAAAGGAGTGAGCAATATATTATTTAAAAAATGTACGGTATCTTATAGTTAAAAATTACCAGTGGAATTAAAGGTTTGTATTGTATGTAATTTTCTTACCAAGCATTCGCACCGATTACTGGCGTATATAAGGGTGAATATACCAGAGAATTGAATAATTATCTGTATTCCTGTAAACATCGGCGACGCTGAATACCCACTCTTGTCACTCAATACTTCCAGCACAAAGCCAAGAAACGAAAACAAATTAAATAACACATTTACGAATGCAATCGTTATAATGAATAACAACTTTCTGGCGAAGTATTCATCCACTAAATGGCAACTATCACATATTTTAATATAGGCTCTCCATACTAAATTAAGCTTTTTACAGGTGATTACATTTCTCGGTTGTAAAATTCTGTTGTTTTCTAATATATTCATATTCCAATGCAGTTGTTTTAAGACGTAAGCATCGTCTGGATATTTCAGTTTTAATATTTCTTCATTTACAATCTCAATATGCAGAGAAATCACGTACGCAATCGCTGTGTAAAAATATACAATAAACGAGGCGTTGAATACCGGGCCATATAGAACAGATATCAAGCACAGTAAATCTATGTTGTTTGAAGAATATCTCAGTATCATTTCAAAGTTTGAGTACAATATCTGAATAAAATAAAGCAACCCAACGCCTAGGGATATTTTCAACTTTAGCATGTTATAACACCTTTTGCGTCCGAGGCGATCAAAGATCATATCGCCTTCCGATAACTGCTCAAATATTTTGGCGATGTTATCTTTGTTAAAAAATACATCGAAAAATAAATAAACCACGGATATAAATCCGGAATAAATTTTAATTTTTTCACCGAATACAGAAAGAGAGTCAGTTTTATTGATCTCGGATAAATCCAATAAGTGTGCGATTGTAAAATTCGTAAAATATGTCGCTCTTATTAAAAGAAATACTATTAAATATGGTGTGCTGACAATTGTTTTGCTATGGTGTTTTTCGACAACGTAATTAAATGGCAAAAGCCCCATTGTCTTAGCCACAAATATCGCTGGATTCATCGCATTTTGAATACTGTCCGATGAAAAGAATCGTATTATTTTTTGAGAAAACATCACAGTGATAATTTTTTAAACAGACTTTATTCAAGTGTGTATTGTGAACAATAATTGAAATACAACTAAATAATTATGTATATATACTTATACTTGGTTGCGTTGTCCATTGTTCATGATATGTATCTTTAATAACTCAAAGTGGATCGTTAATTAAGAATAAAATATATTTTATAATCATAAAGCGAGTAACTAAAAACAACGACAATAAAATACTGACATATTACATTTTATTAATTGATTATTCTCTTCAATTTATTTATGTATGTCTCAACTTGACGGAGCCTTTATTATATACGACATGTTTAATATGCAAATATTGTTTTATTTTTTGACATCTCATTAAAGATGAAGAGGAATATGGAAGTCTGGGCATTTACGTGGCTGACGACCGTCGTAGGCTGTGTGATCACTTTACACACGTGTAACGTTCATCTCCCTAATAGATGTCTCTAGTGAAGTTCTAGTGATTCAAGAACAATGTTTCAAAATTGGTTCATATATATATATATATATATATATATATATATATATATATATATATATATATATATATATATATATATATATATATATATATATATATATATATATATATATATATATATATATCGTAGTCGTACAGGAGAAAGTGACCAACTGACAAAACGTAAAATGGGCCATTCAGATTACTTTTGCTTGGCAAGAAAATAAACATCAATGCAGTTAGTCATTTTTAACAAGTCAATATATTATACTTACAAGTTTTAAATCTTTTGGGATTTTTTCAGGGCAATATTAAGCTAGTAAGATATCGAATAGTCAATGATCACGTTTTTGTAAAAAATGCACTTGGTCACTTTCTCCTGTATGACTAAGATATATATATAGAACTTTCAAGAATTTGAGTAGTGTGGTTGTCAATAATGGGTAGAATTGGTGAATGTTACACGTGTGTAAAGTGATCACTTAAACCAGCCTATGACGGTCGTCAGCCCCGTAAATGCCCAGACTTCCATATTCTTCTTCATCTTTGATGCGATGTAAAAAATAATATGAAAATAACTCCTGTAATTGGAATAATCCAGATTTTATTAGAAGTATTTGGACACACTCAAAATTTTGCTGATAAATATTGTTTAATCAACCAAAGGGTGAATAATCCAGTTTTGAAGTATATTATAAATATAAATATAAACTCCACCGACAAAACACACAAGGTGGCTTGGTGGGTCTATGCAAAAAATTGATTTAAATATGTTTAAAATTGTGAATCAAATAAATGTATACAATATATGTTAATATAAAATGTTATTTCAGTGTTTCTTTTTATAAAAATAAAGTGATTTCTTAAGTAAAATCTATCCGTTTTCAATTTAAATTTAACTTCATGTACAATAATTTATCATTAGATTAAAACCAATATTTTTAGCTTTTCCACTTTTTTATTTGACCAGCGACCGGGTTTCGTCGTTACCGACATCATCAGACTGGTATATTATATTATATATATATATATATTATATACAGACTGGTATATATGGTATACCAGTCTGATGATGTCGGCAACGACGAAACCCGGTCGCTGGTCAAATAAAAAAGTGGAAAAGCTAAAAATATTGGTTTTAATCTAATAATAAATTAAAAATGCAATTCCATCACGAAGTGTCAGTGGATAATATAAATCATGTACAATATTTTAAATTTTATTATGACACGTATTTCGATGCATTTTCCATCATAAACATTTTTCATCATCATACAGAATAGAATAGCAACTATTAATTTTATTTGACCAGCAATCGGGTTTCGTCGTGACCGACATCATCAGACTGGTGTATGGATGAATAATTTCGTAACGACGAAACCCGGTTGCTGGTCAAATAAAACTAATGTGGAAAAAGTTACTTGGTTGTTATTTTATTCTATAAAATGCAGTTCCACCAAGAAATGCCAGTACAAAACTTGAATGATCATCATACGGTGTTTGAAAATTGTAGAAATAGTGATATTTACCAAGTCATACTAAAATTTAAAAATACATATTTAATTAAACTGATTCTGAATGGATCTCACCTTTGTTTGGTTAGAGAAATCTTTATACTTCGCTAATTCTCAAGGGAGAACATAACTCTCAGCCAAAATTCCATATCTATCAAAATAACTAACATACGAAAGAAATCCAACAACTGTTACCAGTGTACAAAGTGATCACTTAAGTCCGCCAAATGCCAGGTCAGTAAAACGGTAGATAGGTAGATAGGTAGTTAGGTAGATAAGTAGAAAGGTAGATAGGTTGATGGGTAGATAGGTAGATCGGTAGATCGGTAGATAGGTAGATCGGTAGATCGGTAGATAGGTAGATAGGTAGATAGGTAGATAGGTAGATAGGTAGATAGGTAGATAGGTAGATAGGTAGATAGGTAGATAGGTAGATAGGTAGATAGGTAGATAGGTAGATAGGTAGATAGGTAGATAGGTAGATAGGTAGATAGGTAGATAGGTAGATAGGTAGATAGGTAGATAGGTAGATAGGTAGATAGGTAGATAGGTAGATAGGTAGATAGGTAGATAGGTAGATAGGTAGATAGGTAGATAGGTAGATAGGTAGATAGGTAGATAGGTAGATAGGTAGATAGGTAGATAGGTAGATAGGTAGATAGGTAGATAGGTAGATAGGTAGATAGGTAGAACAAGATCTTTGTTTGATGAAAGGAACAATACTATGAATAGATTTAATTATTTATATTCTTACCAAGCATTCACATTGATTACTGAAGTAAATTAGGGTGAATAAACCAGAGAATTGGAAAACTATCTGTATTCCTGTGAAAATCGGCGATGCTGAATATTCATTCCTGTCACTCCACACTTCCAACACAGAACCAAGAAACGAAAACAAATTAAACAACACATTTATAAACGTAATCGTTATAATGAATAACAACTTTCTGGCGAAATATTCATTCACCAAATGGCAACTATCACATATTTTAATATAGGCTCTCCTTATCAAATTTAACTTTTGACAAGTGATCATATTTCTTTGTCGAAAATTTCTTTTATTTCGTAATATATTTATACTCCCGTAGAGTTGCTTTAAGACGTAAGTATCGTCTGTATATTTCAGTTTACGTATTTCTTCATTTAGGATATTTATATCCAGCGAGATCACATACACGATTGCAGTGTAGAAATACACAATGTACGAAGCGTTGAATATCGGGCCGTATAAAACGAAAACCAAGCACAGATATGCTAAGCTGTTGGAAGAATATTTCATTATCATTTCGAAGTTAGAATACAAAAGCTGAAGAAAATAAAATAACCCGACGCCGAGAGAGATTTTTAACTTGAGCACATTATAACACCTTTCGCGCCCGAGGCATTCAAAGATCACGTTGCTTTCAAATAACCGCTCAAATATCTTAGCGATGTCATCTTTGTTTAAAAAAACGTCGAAAATCAAATACACTACCGATAAAAACCCGCAGTAAACCTTTAATTTTTCACCGAATACAGAAAGAAAGTTATTTTTATTGATCTCGGATAAATCTAGCAAGTACGTTATGGTAAAATTCACAAAATATGACACTCTTATTAAAAGAAAAACTAGTAAATATGGTGTGCTGATGATTGTTTTGCTATAGTGTTTTTTGACAACGTAATTGAATGGTAAAAGCCCCATTATCTTCCCCACAAGTATGGCTGGATACATCGCATTTTGAATATTATCCGATGCAAAGAAACGCGTCATTATTTGAGACACCATCACGGTAATAATTTTTGATACAGACTTGTATTGAAGTGTGTCTTTTAAACCATAATCGATACACAACTGTCGTTGAACTTTGTATTTACATATTATATTGTTTACGAGTATACTTTTTGCCCATTTTTTATCGTTGATATACCCAAAATTGTGATATGTATCTTTAATAACTTAAAGTGGATCGTTAAATACGAAGTTAGTTATTAAAAGTTACTCTTCATAACTAAAATACTTTGTTAGAGGGTTAAAACATACAGTGGAACCTCTCATAACGAGCATAATTCGTTCCAGAACCTTAGTCGCAGTGAAACATTTTTTATAATTTATGTTTGAAGCACCAACTTTGTGATTTTTCATTTTATAATTAAATTGTAACTTTTTTTCAAAATAACTATAAATATTTTATTATAACTTAATTATTATGTCTACCGGTTTCGAAACTAACCTATTTTATCAAGACTGATTAATACTATTTTTTTAAAACATTAATCAGTATTGATATAGAAGCGGTTAGCTTCGAAACCGGTAGACATTGTTATTAAAAATTTTCATTGTGATTTTAAAACAAAGTTACATTTTGATTATAATTATATAAATATTTAAATATATATATATATATATATATATATATATATATATATATATATATATAAATATATATATATATATATATATATATATATATATATATATATATATATATATATATATATATATATATATACATATATTTTATATAAATATATAAATATTTTTTTGTTTTGAAAACTTGGCTCAAAAGTTAATGTCGTGAAAAAGAGACTCACCCTTTCTCTACAGAGAGAGTTTCAACTCGTTATACGAAATGTCGCTCGTTAAGGGAGCAACTTTTTTTATATATTTTTTTCTCGTTATGTGAATTGCTCATTATGAGAGGTTCCACTGTATGTTCATTCTAATATTTATCACCCTGGACTGGTACCCGAGGCGCAGGGCTGATGACCTTTCATTCGTATATTTTACGATCAAGATTTGCAGTGCCCAACGCATCATTTGGGTGGACAAGATAAGTAAAGGATTTTTTTTTTTATCTTATATTAGTCAAAGATCATATTAATGACAACCGTCAAAGCATTTCTTGAAAGAACAAAAGAATATAGAATGCATGAAATTATGGAATTTACCCAAATTTCTACTCATTGTCGTTGGAAATTTCATATAAAAATAATGAATCGGGTTGCATTTATATCGATTTTTAAACACATGAATACAAAGGGACTGTAATTTTGATTTTAAATGAATGAGCATAAGATACAGGGGGTAAGGATCTGTTTGATTTTTTTTTTGTGTGGACTTTTTATTACAAGCTCAAATAGGTACACAGAATACCGATAATATTAAACTTCCGAAATATTTAAATGAAATAAAATATATGTTGGATCATTAAGTAAAAACATACCTCAATTTCAAAACATTTTTAATGGGAAATTTGTAAACATATAATTTATTTATATATTAATTACAATTTGTATTTTGATTTGAGAATTGGATGAGTATTATCATATACGTAGTCAACGCGCCACCCATCTATGAAATAAGAAAAATAATTAAATAAAAGGCACTGGGAAGAATACAAAAGATATCAAAAATAAAATAAGACAAAAGTGCTAATATAAACTACAAATATTTGATTTTAACAGAAAACAAAAAATAAAAAAAAATAATACGAAAAAAGTTGACAATAAGCATGTACTATATGAATTATATGTTTAAAAGAAGATGCTAATAAGATCAGTTTTTTTTAAGAAATAATTTCGGCAAAATACGAAATCGAAACAACCTTACAAAATAAGTGTCTATCCTTTATTCTGTGTGGAATGAATTGAACAGTTTAGGAGGTAAGAAAAATGAGTGTCTTTGCGCGAGTGTGAATTTGCAAAAAGGGATTTTCATTCATTCATTCATAAGACAGATCTATAAATATTTTTAGAAATAAATGTTGGCGCAAGAAAACATATTTTCAACACTGATAATAATAGATTTAGCCCTCGTAGACTCGTAGCCCCAAAATTTCAGCTTCCTGAAATAATTGGTTGTATGGAAAAGTTATATTTTCATACAACACTTTGAAAAAAAAATGCATTAGTAATTGTCTACATGGATGCTACCGAAAGATGACATGATTTCAAGGCATGAACTGTGTGATGCTGTATATGATAGATGGATCTATAACCTGAGCTGATCCTAACAATCTACAAAAACGATAATTTAAGATGGAGCAAGAAAGAAAAAGTATAGATTTAAATCACGTCTTCAAAAAAGGCACGGGAGTAAAAATATTAAACACTAATAATAAAGGGTTAAAACTAAATAATATGGAGATTTTTTATGCAAGGAAAGCACTTAAAAATAATATTCCTCTAATTAACGACCAAATAAATTTTACTTATAGTCCATTGTTTGATTCAACATCGGTTAAGCAGGATTCGTCAATATCCAATTCGAACCCCGCCCACTCCTTTCATCCTACGAGTATATAAGTTGATTCATCAACGTGTTTAATTCTAGTGCATGTTTAACCTCGGCTCGTAACGCATGTCTGCGTTGAACCCTTTAGTGCATGTTGGTCTTCGGGTCGACCGAAAATCGCATGTGTTAGACATTTTTTGTAGTTTTGAGAGTGTAAATGGTGCTATGGTGGTGAAGGGTGGTATTGTTTGCATGCTGTGGTATTGATTGTCCAGACGAAGAGACGGATACGTCTCGAAACCGGTAGACATAAAAATCTCGGTGAGTGGTTATATACTAATATTATTAACATTTTTGTAAAAAAAAAAAATAAGTAAATAAAATGTAATTGCCTAGTAATTAGTAGTATAGTATATGCTTTTTTTAGTTAAAAATGATGTACTCGTATGTGTAAACTTACTGTGAAGTACAGGGTATTGTTGATGGGGAAAAAGCCACCCGCCGTGAATTCTGGTTTAACATGGAGCATGTGTGTAGCGAATTGCAGGAGCTGTAAAATAACGTACTTAGAGTATCATCCTCACAAACGCTACCGCCAATTAAGGCATCTAACACTAACGTTTTTGACATCTCAATATAGATGAAGAAGAATATGGAAATCTGGGTATTTACAGGGGTACTTTAAGTGACCAATTTATGTTACACTTGTGTAACATTCACCAATTTATGCTACCCATGATTGACAGCCACACTAATAAAATTCTTGGAACTTCTAAATATACTGTGCAAATTCGAAACATTGTTTTGAACTCACTAGAATTTCACTAGAGACATCTATGGTGAGGTGTATGTATTGAGCTTTTTATTTTAAAAAATAATTTAAAAAAATAACTCCTAATTGGAACAAGTATTTGCACACATTCAAAATATTGTAAACAAAATATATGGAAGTCTGGGCATTTACAGGGCTTGATCACTATACACTCGTGTAACATTCACCAATTCTACCCATTATTGACAACCACACTACTCAATATTCGTAACCCCTAGATATATTGATCAAACTCGTGACACAGGTCTTGTGAGTTCACTACCGCCATCTATATGTTGGACTAGGGAAAAGTTTTACTAAGGACAGACTCTTTTTATTTGTATGTAAGGTATCTGGGATTAAATTAACATACTTGAGCCCCGCCTGAAATGATAAATTTTGATTTTTTTATGCAGCTTATAATTAGTCAAGTTATTTTATTTGCTACATTTTTATAATGTCCAACTAATTGTTCCTAAATCTGGATTATCACCGCTTAGAAGTAATTTATACATTATTGACATCTGAACAGAGATGAAGAAAAATCATTTATACTAACCCTTCGTAGGACATCAGGTCTCTTCTCCATCACCGTCAAATTATTGACCAAGGCAGCTGATTTCACGGACTGAAAATTAAATATATAAATATTTGTATTGAAATCTATCTCAACATTTATGAAGAAGGATGTGGAAGTCTGGGTATTTACAGGACTAAGGCTGGTTTAAGTAATCACTTTTACACGTTCAACATTCACCATTCTTCCCATGACAAACACACTTCGCTCACTCCTTTCAAGAACGTCATAAATCAAAAAACTTAATTTTTCAGGAGAACGCTTTTAATGTTTAAAAATATAACACAATGTATTAAAAATAAATATCAAGCCACTGATTGAGCTTTTTACTGTGCAACAGATTTTTTTAGGTAAAACCTGAAGGTTTTTTCTCCATTTGAAAAATATTTAGTTTATTTAAAATAATAATCAAACAATATCTTTTCTTCAAAATACAAAAACAACACTTTCTGCCCTGTAGCGGGTAAATATTAAGTTAAAAATATGCCTCTTTTGCTGGGATATAGTACATTTTCTGGGCATTCCGAAAACATGCACAACTGAAAATTGACGCTTTTTGATTTATGACGTTCTTGAAAGGAGTGAGCGAAATGTGAAGCAAAGCGATGTATGAAAGATGTTCAAAATAAGGAATAAATTCATGGAAATAATGTATAAAATAAGACAGATGAGATATTATAAGATACGAAAGACGTGTTGAGATGGTTCGGGCGTGTGGACTGAATTAATTAGAGAGGAGAGAACGGCAAAGCAAATATATGAGGCGAATATAGCAGCAGAGAGTGACTGAAGAAAACTTGTCTAGAATTATTATTTTTTGACATCTCATCAAAGATGAAGAAGAATATGGAAGTCTGGGCATTTACGGGGCTGACGACCGTCATAGGCTGGTTTAAGTAATCACTTTACACACGTGTAACATTCACCAATTTTACCCATTATTGACAACCACACTACTCGAATTCTTGGAAGTTCTATATATATGAACCAATTTAGAAACCTTATTCTTGAATCACTAGAACTTCACTAGAGACATCTATGGGTGAGATAACTTCCAAGAATTTGAGTAGTGTGGTTGTCAATAATGGGTATAATTGGTGAATGTTACACGTGTGTAAAGTGTTCACTTAAACCAATCTATGACGGTCGTCAGCCCGGTAAATGCCCAGACTTCCATATTCTACTTCATCTTTGATGAGATGTCAAAAAATAATATGAAAAAAAACTCCTGTAATTGGAGATAATCCAGATTTTGTGAACAAGTATTTGGATACACTCAAAATGTTGTGAATAAATTATCTGGTCAAATTATAAGCTTAAATAATAAAAATGAATATGATGATTTCGGGCGTTTCTCATGTGTGTGCTTATAATCCAGTATTCGGACCTCACATACTAATAAAAGAGTTTCTGCTCAATAAAAAGCTTCTTTGCTCAATAAAAACAAGTATTTGGACACACTCAAAATGTTGTCTAGAATTATTATTTAAAAAACTTGGAGATACTCAAATCAGAAATCCTAACACTTCTATAGCTTTGAATACTGAACCATGTATAACACCTTCTTTAGGCAATTTGAAACTTCTGAAATCCTAAAGCTTAGATGGTCCCTAGAGACAAAATAAAGAGTTCATGCATTCGTGGAAGCCTGGCTGTAACAGGCATCAATAGTAAGGTAGAGGAAAGGCAATTGAGATGGTATGGACACATAGGACGCAGAGAACCTGAGCATATCGCGAACCAGGCAATCGCTGGGGATCTTTCTCGTATCCTTTAACATTAGAATCCTAGAATACTTTTTTGTCTAATTGTTAATAATTGTTTTTTAGTTTTTTGATAAAATCTATTACATCAGACAATAATATGTATTAACTTTTAAAAACGTCTGAGACATTACTATCTGTCATTCGAATCCTAACTGTCGATCAAACCTCCTCCCTCTACCTCCTTCCCTAAACTCCCTTCTTCCTTTGCCCTCCTCATTATCGTCTTTTGTTAATTTATGTTTCTTTTTAAATGTCAATTTGTAATTTATGTTTTTTTAAATGTTCGAGTACTATCTGCCCACTGATTGCAAACCGATATTTATATGGTATCAAACGTTTTGATCAATATCACTAGTCCGTCTTTGGTCGGTTGGAAGATATTGCTTTTTAGCAATAAGCCCGCCAATGTACTTTTTATTTTCTGTACATGAAGTTTAAATGAATAAATAAATAAATAAAACATCCAGGGGAAGACGAAAAAACTCTTGGATGCTGCAGAAAGAAAACATGATTCGAATGCTTTGTCGAGATGACGATGCCTATGACAGATGGACCTACAACCTGAGGACGAGGAGAGCTGACCCCAACAGCCTACAAAGACGATAAGTTGGAATGGAGCTAGGAAGAAGTAGAGATCAGGAATAATCGGCGGGAGTGTCTGCCTACGTGGTGTCAATGTTTAGCTACCATGCTGGAGGTTCTGGGTTCGATTCCAAGTGGGGGGGGGTGAAAATAAATATTAGTGATTTTACACTCTAATATTTATTTGATACTACCACAGACTGGTCTCTGAAGCGCAGGAGTGATCACCTTTCTTTCATGTTAGTAACGATCAAGATCATAACACTGCGTCAATATGATGCAGTGCCCTATGCACCATTAGGTGTAGATAAGGGTTAAAAGAAGAAGAAGAAGTATATTAGGAGATGAGAAGCGAAGAATTCTTGCAAAGACAGAGTAGTGTCGCGTTCTGTTTTCTATGCCTACTAGTTAAATTTGCTGTGTGGAGATTCTGTTGTGTATAAATTCCAACTCACCAAGTTTTCGCACAGATTACTCGTATAGATGACAGTAAACATAGTCATAAATTGAAAAATTAGTTGCACCATTGTAAACATCTGTGATCCATCATACCCTTTTCTGTCCTTAACCAGTCCAAACATATATCTCATTAAAGAAAATAAATTAAACAAGGTATTTAAAAACGATATCGTTATGTTGAATAACAGCTTTCTGGAGAAATATGTGTTTACTAAATAACACCCTTCACAAATCTTGATATAAGCTCTCCAAATCAGATTTATCTTTTGTGATTTAACAAGATTTTTCGGTAGGAAATTCCCATTGTTACTTAATACATTAAAACCTCCAAGGTTTTGTTTAAGGGTATACGTATTTTCAATCCGACAAAGTTTTGAAATTTCTTTGTTCAAGATATCAATGTCCAGCGAAATGATGTACAAGAATGTCGAGTATAAATATAACAGGTATGAAGCGTTGAATACTGCTCCGTATAATGTAGACCCGAGGCATATTAACTTCCAATCGCTCGTGTCTTCTGATTGCAGCCACATGTCCACATTATTGTACATACCATGAATTATATAAGACGCGCCAACACCAAAAAATATTTTAACCTTCAACGATCCATAGGACCTCTTATATCCGAAGGATTCGAATATCATATCCGTGTCAAACAACTTTTCGTAAACTTTCGCCAAGTTATTTTTCTTGACGAATATCTCAAACATCAGAAATACTATCGATACGAATCCAGTGTAAAGTCTCAATTTTTCTCCGAATATCACAAGGGGTACAGTTTTATTAATTTCCGATAAATTTAGCACACAGACTATGATAAAACATAAAAAGTAAACAAATCTTATGACGACGAATGCATAAATAAATATTTTACAAATAACTGTTTTACTGTTATTTTTCTTCACAACATAGTTAAATGGTAGAATCCCGACCATTTTGGCTACAAACATTGCTGGTGACATTGCATTCAGAATGTTGTCCGATGTAAAATATCTCAAAATTACTTGCGGACACTTCATCGAGAATATTCAATACTTTGCAGCTATTAAATACACAATTACACAATGATTTACAGCTATTGAATTCACAATTACACAATGCTTTACAGCTATTGAATTCACAATTACACAATGCTTTACAGCTATTGAATTCACAATTACACAATGCTTTACAGTTATTGATCTTACAATTACACAAAGCTTTACAGCTATTGAATACACAATTACACTATACTTTACAGCTATACAATATACAAATAATTAATACTTTACAGCTATAGAAAACACATTTATACAATTAATTACAGACATAGAATACACAATTATCGACAGTCTTAATGCCGTACATTGAAATAATGATCCATCGAAGAGCTTCAATGTCAATTTGGGGATATTCAATTACTAAAGTGTTGTATTTATCATTAAAATATTGTTAATTATTTAGAGGATAAAAATTAAATATAATGATTTGGTACTCAATCATTTGAATGCAAGGATATATGTTTTAATCTTTATCAAAAAGTGGAAACATTTTTTATTTTAAAAGCCGGTAATTAAAAAATTCCTTTGTCTGTAAATATCAACATAAAATGTGATATTACAAGCCATGCACTAAGCGAAGCATTTTTTTTTTTATAAAGGAGCTATTTTCTTTATCAAGTCGAACTTTTTTTCGCAATATACTGGTATATGTATGTTATAACCTTACTTTTTGATAGATTCTTGAAGAGAAACTTAATATATTGAGAACAATATTTTATTGGTTGGTATTTTAAAATGGATAGAGTTGATCTTTTTTGTATCGTGAATTTGAGAAAAACACAAACAAAAACTATACTGTTTTATTAAAGTAAATGTTTAAAACAAAAGTTATAATATGACATATTTAGTTAAAAATCAGAAATAAGAAGTGCAGTAGTTTTAAATAAAGTTTATAGACATATGTGTGAATATTTGTATATAAATATATATTGACGAGAATAAATATTCTTCCAATATATATATATATATATATATATATATATATATATATATATATATATATATATATATATATATATATATATATATATATATATATATATATATATATATATATATATATATATATATATATATATATATATATATATATATATATATATATATATATATATATATATATATATATATATATATATATATATATATATATATATATATATATATATATATATATATATATATATATATATATATATATATATATATATATATATATATATATATATATATATATATATATATATATATATATATATATATATATATATATATATATATATATATATATATATATATATATATATATATATATATATATATATATATATATATATATATATATATATATATATATATATATATATATATATATATATATATATATATATATATATATGTATGAAATTATATCGTGAAGCATATTAGTATCACGTGTTTTCATCTTTTGAGAATTGGATGAGTAAGAACATATACGTTGTCAATGCGCCGCCAATCTGGAATCAAATAAAAATGTATAAAACCATATAAGGACATACAATATTGAATTGCGATTCTAACTAAAATATAACATTAATAACATGGGTATCAACTTACACATTACAAACTAAAATTTAAAACGTATATATTAATAAAAAATCGAAAATAAGCAGAATATTCTTGTTAAAGATGTAGAAGAATCCCGTTTGGGAATAGCACATGGAACAGATATTTTTCAGCATAGGTTGGTCTTGTATATAGGAATGTGGAACAATCTATGGCGACGCTGTCTTAGGTAACTATCATACAGACATATTTAATAAAATGTAAATAAACACTTACTGTGAAGTATAAAGTATTGTTGATGGGGAATAGGCCACCTGCCGTGAACTCTGGCTTCACATGGAGTATGTGTGTAGCAAACTTATGGAGCTGAAATTTGAAATAAGATATGAAAAATATATTACAGTAAATGTATTTATTTAACTGTAATGTTAAATTTCCAAATATATTAGTTATAAAAAATAAAAAATAATAATAAACCATATCCGCTCCCTAGGTGGAGCATATGGAGTCCACAAACTGTCTCCAAGCTTTTCTGTCGGCTGCCAGCTCCCTTGCATCCTCCCAAGTCAGATCCGCGTCCCGAAGTTCTGACGAGAACTGCCGACGAATTGTCAGCAGTGGTCGTCCTGGGCGGCGCGAACCTGATGCCTTGTAAAAGAGGCAAGCTTGATTAAGGCTCTCAGGAGGCATGCGGAGTACATGGCCAAGCCAACTGAATCGCCTTTTCTTGACGACAGTTGTGACCAAGATTTGCTGCGTCCTACGCCTCATCTCTTCATTCCTCACAAAATCAAACCACCATTTAAACCAAAAGTCATTTTTATAAAAAAATATAAATATAATATAAATATATATAAATATATATATGTATATATATATATATATATATATATATATATATATATATATATATATATATATATATATATATATATATATATATATATATATATATATATATATATATATATATATATATATATATATATATATATATTTAAATATGTATATTTTTTTACCTCTTGAGAGACCTCAGGGTTCTTCTCTGTTACTGATAAGTTTTTGATTAAAATAGCTGATTTCGTTGCCTAAAATTATAACAAAAAACATATGTGTAAATACTAGTATATGGTGTTTCAACGAAACACGTATTTTACACGCAGATAATATGGAAGTCTAGGCATTCACAGGGTTTTAAGAAACTTAAATGTCATGAGTAATTTTTTGCTTACCAAATTTTCACACAGATTACTGGAGTATATAGCGATGCACAGACACGGCAAATGGGTCATTAATTGACATCCCACGGCTAACCAAGTGGTGACACCTTCCTCGATGAAAATTGTCCTCAAAAATGTAAACAAATTAAACAAAATATTTATAAACGAAAGCGTTATGATGATCAGTAAACTTCTCGAGAAATATTTATTAATCAAATCGCAGCTGTCGCATATTTTGATGTAAGCTCTCCATATCGTTTTAATTTTTTCTTTTTAAACTGCGATTCTTGGTGTCAGATTGAAGTTATCCCATTTAGTTCTCGCATTTCCGTGATATTTTATGATGTATGTCGTAACTGGGGGACGATCGAGTTTTGATATTTCTTCATTTAAACTAGCCATATCTAACGATACAACATACACGAATGTCGAATATAAATTCATGAAGAATGTTGTGTTTAATATCGGACCGTATAATACCAAAGCGACTCCAAAATTGACCATCCAATTTCTGTCGGAAGATTTGATTATAACTCCACAATTGGAGTATAACCCGTGGATAATGTAAAACATGCTGACATAGACAAAAATTCGTAATTTTAGCATTTTGTAATTTTTTCTTTTACGTCCTAGTGATTTAAAAATCATTTCAAGTTTGGATAATTCCTAGAAAGATCTGGCGAGACAGTTTTTATCGAGAAATATTTCCACGTACATATAAAGTATTGAGAGTAAACCTGTGTAAAAACGTAGTTTTTCACCGACTACAAGGAGATGACTTGTTTTATCCACTTCAGTAAAATCGTTTAAGAAAACTATGACGCAACAAATTATATAATTCACTCTTATAACTATAAACCATATTAAAAGTGGTATACTAATAACAGTTTTACTCTGGTTTTTCTTAACGATAAATTTAAAAGGAAGGACTGATAGTATTTGAACAATGAAAATAGCTGGAGACATTGCATTCAGGATGTCATCCGATGCAAAATATCGGGAAATTAATTCTGTAAACTTCATTCTAACTCTTCCACACTCTCCGCTACGTTTTCAAGGGTGTTTGTTCATTACACAGGACTACTAACTTATTAAATTGGGCCAGTCGCTAGACATTATATTATTAGTACTATAATTATTTTTATTGATTTTTTAATTACTAACCTTGATGTGGAGCGGCAGCCTATCTATCTTATCCAGGGCTGGGCAAACTTTTGATCATTATCAGCGTCCTTTTTTTACGTTTTTTATAGGCGTCAGTCTACCGACATCACCTCTCAGCAAAGTACACCAATCACAATCAACACACTTTGTGGCAACGTACATAGAATCTCATGATCCAAAACACACATCAAGCAAAGCCTAACACATACCACTTTAATCACAAGAATCATTATGCAATAACAACATTAAAAATACAAACTACATTTAAAAGAGCTTTTCATAAAAATAAAAGAAAGCGAATATTATCTTTATTTTTCGCATGACCCATTATTAAATAATTCAAAGGATAATAACTGTAATTCAAAATAAAAGTACGTTAAGTAAGTACGTAAGTAGTCAAAGCATTAATTTAATATTAACTAACTTACAAGCTAGGTGGGCAGAGAGAATAAATCTATTTATGTATTAATTATAAATCAAACACAGATTTTTTGAGTCTACTAAGTTGTATTGTATTAAATTGTCCAAGAAAATAAATATAAGGGTACATACCTACATCCCCCACTACTTAATGAACAAATCAACCTTATATCTTCACTACTGCTAAACATATTTAAATAGACTATTATTGCACATCATCTCTCTCTATTTAAACGCTTACATGACGCGTTATTGATAAACTAATAATTACATCTACATATATAAATTCTTAAAAATAATATTACCAACAATTGTATTAAGCTTTAAAATATTAATTCTCTAACATATTGCCATGTCAATAAATTCTTCCTTTCCCAGAAAATAAATATAAGGGTACATACCTACATCCCCCATTAGCTACTGATGTCTCCCATAAATTATTGCTGCACGTGTTAAAACTGTCACATAGAATTGTATAGCTACATAAGGACCGTAGTCCATTTGATCTTCACATTCGTTTGATAATGCCCTAACAAGGCGAAACAATTGTCACAATATATTTTTTTTTGTGTTTTTGTTAATAAAATACAACTAAGTAGACTCAAAAAATCTGTGTTTGATTTATAATTAATACACAAATTAAAATGGAGTTCTACAAATTAAACGCCAAATCAATAAATAAAAATATAATAAATCTACCTTTGCAAACATTCTTCGTCTCTTCCACATGTATGCATCTCTTGAAACATACCCGACGAATATTTCATCTAGTTGCAGCAATCACAATATTTTACTTGGGTAAATTTTAATGGTTGCCAAAAAAATACACTTGATAAGAATGATTTAATAATAAAAGAAGCATAGTGACATCTATGTATATTATTTTTCAACCAGCTACAAAATCTGGTTTGCAACTAAACTATATTCTTTAATTGATTATAGAAGATATACATAGATGACCGATTCGCCTAAAATCACGCAATGAAAATAGTTCCCGAAAAATTAAAAAAGAAAATGGAAAATAACATACGATAAATCACAACTGTATTTTCACTAAACCCAGGTAATATTTGAAGTGATTGATTTTTTTGGTTAAAACACCGTTTTTATATTGAAAAAATAAGTTTTTCTTAAAAATAAATATATGGTTTTGAAAAGAAAAGTGTAATAGTAAGACATGATATAAATATATTTTTTTAATTAATTTAAAAAATATATATACACCAATATATTTATGGAATAAAATTTAAGACCCAATATACGTGATATTTCAAAACATAATTTTCATTAAACACAGGTAACATGTCGCTCACTCCTTTCAAGAACGTCATAAATTAAAAAACTTGATTTTTCAGAAGAACGTTTTTAAAGTTAAATATAATATAAAGTATTCAAAATAAATATCAAGCCACTTATTGAACTTTTTACTGACCTTTTTTTAAAACCTGAAGGTTTTACCTCCATTTGAAAAATATTTATTATATTTAAAAAAATAATTAAACAATACCTTTTTTTCAAAATGCAAAAACAACACTTTCTGCCCTGTAGCGAGTAAATATTAAGTTAAAAATATGCCTCTTTTGCTGGGATATAGTACACTTTATGGGCATTCTGAAAATATGTACAACTTAAAATTGTCGATTTTTGATTTATGACGTTCTTGAAAGGAGTGAGCGATGTGACGTAATTATATATTTTTTTCAATGAGTAGAAATTTCATTTAATTTTTCACGCCGTCTTTGTATTGAAAAATAAGTTTTTACTCGAAATGAATATATGATTTTGAAAACACAAGAGTTTTTGAAAGGTAAAGAGTTTAAAAATAAAAATAAAATATTTTCAACGTGTATTCTAAACAACAAACAAAAAAACTTTTATAAATAAATATTCTAAAACAATAATCGGGCGTGAGACGCCGACCGGCTCTCAGCGCACCTGGACGATAGGCTATATTTTGTGTTGTATTTCTCTTGAAATCCTTTATTTTGTATCACATTAAATCTATCTTATTCTTTATTTTTATAAGAAATTTCGGTAATACGAGTATTTAAAAAATATACATATTTGATAAATTTAGTTGTTGAAAATCATATTGGTAGAGTAGTCGGGTGATCAGTCTGTATAGGTGAAAACACGCATCGTATTTTTTTTATATTGTATATACTACTTTTGTACAATAGTTAGTAATTTAATAAGTATAATTTCTGTCTGACTTTGATCACTCTATCACTTGATTGGTCACTAAAAAAATAAATTATGAATAGGAAAATAAATATATGTATGTAATGTCGACATTTTGACTGCTATAACCTAAAAAACTTTTACCTTAATGTATTATAATTTTATGAACGTTGTCTGTCCAAAGTTTTACTTTCAATAATACAGCATTATGTATTGGCAAATTGAACAAGGATGATCATGTATGTGGTTATAGCTCCTATCATCTGTAATCAGAAGAAAAAAAATAGTTTGTGAGGTAATTAATGGGTTATCTTTTCATCTCACCAATAGATGTCTCTAGTGAAGTTCTAGTGATTCAAAAACAATGTTTCGAAATTGGTTCATATAAATAGAACTTCCAAGAATTTGAGTAGTGTGGTTCTCAATAATGGGTAGACACGTGTGTAAAGTGATCAATTAAACCAGACTATGACGGTCGTCAGCCCCGTAAATGCCCAGACTTCCATATTCTTGTTCATCTTTGATGAGATGTCAAAAAATAATATGAAAAAAATAAGTTTATTTTTCTTTTCCTCTTCTTTTTTTTTTATTTAGCAGTCACCCAGTGAAAGGATGTTTGTGCCAGTGCTAAGTCTTATTTTTATTTAACAAAAAAAAACATTTAAAATAAAAAAAATATTTAAAAAAAACTGCAATACTTAAAATTGGTAATGGAGAGAGAGCTTTTTTATGTGTTTTAGATTGAATGGTTGTATATATTTTTTTTTTTTCAAAACATACTACATAATATAAGTCATATACTTATATAATATTGCCGATGAGTAATTTCTATTTCACATTTTGGGACATGGGATTAAGATACACAAGACTGGAACACAAATAATAAAGTTATATAAAAGATTTTTTTTAAATAACCAAAAGTAATACATGGCAAAATATAAAAACAATAAACAGGCATACGAAGCACATAATAAATAGGCATACGAAGCACATTTAAAAGAAATAAGTGAGAAAAACATAAGGTGAGAAGCATATTTAAAATAAACAAATGAGAAAATATAAAAAATTAGAAAATATAAAAAACATAAGGTAAAAACAAAATAAGAAAATATACTACATACATATCATTCCATAAAGTATTTTTTCAGATACTTTATTTTGGATCCCCGAATGGATCAAATAAATTTTCGTTAATTTTTTTATATTTTCCATTTATTGTTTAATTGGCTTTTTTTAACGTAACTATTTTTTGTCAATGTAATGTAATGTTTATGATTGTTAATGTAACTATTGTTTTATATAATTTTTTTTATGTAAGCTGTACAATTCCCGAATAAATAAAATAAAATAATAAAAATAAATAAATTTAACCAGACTGAGCCGCAGCAACATGTGGCCGAGTAGAACTTATATTAATTGTTAATAAAATGAAAAAAACGTTAACTTACTACAAAATAAAGATTATTGTTAATGGCAAACATCCCAGCAACCGTGAAATGGGGTTTTTCATGAAGCATATGGGTAGAAAATAGGTGTAACTAAAAACAATAAAATATATTACATTCATATAAAATAAGAATCAATCGATTTTATATATTTTTTATATTATCTCAACATATGAAGATGAAAAATAATATGGATGTATTTACAGGGCATACAGCCTGTCAGGTGTAGGCTGGTTTAAATTGTCATATTATATCCTTAAATATATATATATATATATATATATAAATATATATATATAAATATATATATATATATATATATATATATATATATATATATATATATATATATACATATATATATATATATATATATATATATATATATATATATATATATATATATATATATATATATATATATATATATTTATATATATATATATATATATATTTATACATATATATATAAATATATATATATATATATATTTATATATATATATATATATATATATATATATATATATATATATATATATATATATATATATATATATATACATATATTTATATATATATATATATATATATATATATATATATATATATATATATATATATATACAACACAGCATTCCTCAGTAATTCCTTTACTGTCCAAGCGGCTAGACTCTGGAATGAACTACCTCTACACGTAAAAAATGCACCTTCTATTTTAACCTTCAAAAAACGCCTGAAACATCATTATCTTACCTTAGAACCCTAACTGTCCATCTCCTGCTCCCCTGACCCCTCCTCTCTTCCTTAAACTTTCTACCTGATTCCCTTTTCCCATGCCTTCCTTACTCTATCGTCATTTTGTTTTTCTATTCATGTTACCCTGTTTAAATTCTTAATTTGTAATTATGCTCTCTTATGTTTCTTTGTTTTTCTTTTTTCTTATCCTTGTCTTAACCTGTTCAAGCATTATCTCCCCACTAATTTCTAACAGACATCAAAAGGTAGAAGCCTAGATCGTTCACACTGGTTGGTTGGAAGATATTGCTTTATAGCAATAAGCCCGCCAATCTACACACATATTGTACAAAAAGTTCAAATAAATAAATAAATAAATAAATAAATAAATATATACATATAAATATATATATATAAATATATATATATATATATATATATATATATATATATATATATATATATATATATATATATATATATATATATATATTTATTTATTTCTCATGTTAGCATATATTACAACTAATTTAAACCAATATTTACACTTAATATACATCATCTTATATATACTTACATCTCCTTACAGTAAACAAAACATTTATTTTAAAATTCTTTCCGACTATTTTCATTCTTCTTACATTCAGGCATCTCATCATACATTTTAAACCCTTATAAGTACAATAATCAATTTTGCGAATCGTTGTCAATGGAATGGAAGTTCTATATATATGAACCAATTTGAAACATTGTTCTTGATACTAATAAAAGAGTTTCTGCTCAACAAAAAACTTCTGTTCATCTCACCAGTAGATGTCTCTAGTGAAGTTCTACTGATTCAAGAACAAGGTTTCTGAATTGGTTCATATATATAGAACTTCCAAGAATTTGAGTAGTGTGGTTGTCAAAAATGGGTACAATTGGTGAATGCCAAATGTGTGTAAAGAGATTACTTAAACCAGACGGTCATCAGCCCCGTAAATACCCAGACTTCCATATTCTTCTTCATTCTTGATGAGATGTCAAAAAATAATAAGAAAATAACTCCTGTAATTGGAGATGATCCAGATTTTGTGAACAAGTATTTGCACACACTCAAAATGTTGTAGATAATATTAATTTGAATTGAAGGTTTCCATACAATAATTATCTTACCCTTTTCAAAACCTCTTCGTTTTTCTCATTCACCATCATTCTGTTAATTATTCGAGCAGTTTTGTAGCTCTGAAACAGTAAAAATGTATATTTTGAATCAAAAATATTTGCAAAGGTTGTTTATTTTTATATAGGATGTTATTTGATTGTAACGTTAGAGGCAAAAGCAAAACGATGTACGATAGATGTTCGAATGGTAAAATAAAGGAAGAATGCAAAGCTGAGATAAGCATTATCTATAAAATTAAGAAAGGTGTGTTAAGATGGTTTGGACATGTGGAAAGAATGAGTGAAAAAAGAAGGGTAAAAGAAATAAATGATTAATAATAATAAATAATAATGAATAATAATAAATAATAAATAATAATTAAGTTGGAAAAAAGAGCAGAGGAATAACGAGAAAAACTTGGCATGATCAGAACATGGTATGTCAAATACTTGAAAGTGGTCAGGTCAGGAGTCGTAATAATTAGCGGGTATGTATGAGGAGATGCAAGAGGCGAAGAATGTTTGAAAAGACAAAGTGGTGTGGCATTCTATTATCTCCGCCTACTCATTTATGGTTTATTAGTTGCTTAATTATTTAAGTTAAATAATAAATAAATAAGCTTACCAACTGTTCGCAAGAATCGCACGAAGATATGATGATGCATAAGTTTATTATGAACACCACGCATCGTACCGCACAGAATACCAAAAAATCTGTATCTGACAGGGTGTTCCTAAAATAACAAGCTATTGCCGTCAGTAATGAGAATAAATTGAACAAAACTGTCACGAACGACAAAGCTATAATTATACTAATTCTATATGAGAAATAATGATCGATCAATAGCGAGCTTTCGCATATTTTCGTGTAAGCTTTCCAAGCCATAGAAATCCTTTCGGTGTGATCAAAAACTCCAGTATTGTACGGCTTGTTGTATAGTTTATTTGTAACGCATATTTCTATATTTTTAATGTTTAAAATAATGGATTCTTTACGATGAGAAAACTTTAAAAGCACAGAATTTAAAACTTCCAAATTTTGCGATATCGCGTACACAAAAACCGCAAATAATGAAGTAGTATAATTGATTTGAAAGCTCGGGGAGTACATTGCTACGGTGAGCGTAAGCGGTGGTTGTTCATACAAGGGTTTCGAATATTCCTGCATGAATCCAGACCCGGTATTACATAGAAACATCATCAGTATCCTCGTGAAGATTCTGAATTTCATCTGATCATATCGTCTCTCATAGCCTAGACTTTTAAAAATCGTGTCGATATCCTCAAATTGTCCGAACGCATCTGCGAGATCATGTTTGTGCATAAATGCAAGAAAAACCAAGAATAAAACGGAGAAAAGATTAGAATAGGTTTGGAACTGCTCGCTGAATTTTAGGAGGTAGGTTGATATACCAGAATCCATATTAGACTGCCGAAAAGCAATAACAATAAAGACAGAAGAGAAGTATATTATTTTTACAATCAACATTAGTATCACAAGGGGAATGCTGAAAGAGGATTTGTATTTCCCTCTTTTGAGCTCTATTTTAAACAACAAGGCTGCCACTATTTGAGATAAGAAAAGTGCTGGCTTCAAGGCGTCTAAGGTATTATCCGATTTGAACACTTTTGATATCATTTTTCCCCTCAAATCCTTTAAAAATGATAACATGACGTAATTAATGTTCTCCGCTACACCGTACTAACTGCTATAATATTTGGTCATAATTAAAATAATTCACCTGCCATTCAATTACTTAACAAATAAATGGTCGCGACCAAACTGTAAAAACAAAATGGATGACAAAAAAAGGTGATAGTGATCGTAATAATTAATTATTGAAATCTTTGAGTAAATTAGTATTATTTTTAATTATCAGATGAAACTACTACTACTACTACTACTACCATCACGCCGTTTCCCCGCAGGGGTAGGCAGAGAGGATGGAACGCCACACTCTTCTGTCCTGACATACACTCCTCGCCTCCTTCACATCCATACATCTAGTCATACATGCCCTCCGATTACGCAGACTTTTGACACCGCCAGATTTCAGGTTCTGATTGCTCTGATCGTGCCAAGTCTTTTTCGGTCGTCCACGTTCTGTTTTCCCTCTCACCCTCTCATTCTCTCGTTATCCATTTGCTCCACGTGTCCATACCACCGCAAAGAACTCTTCCTAATCTTTTCAATTATCCCTCGTTCAGCCTTACATTCCTTTCTTATATCGTCGTTTTTAATTCTGTCATACAATGATTTTTTTTCTGCATTTCAACAGCGTTCACTTTGCTTTCATCCTTCCTTTGCCAATTCCATGTTTCGCTTCCATACATTAGTGTTGGTACTAGAACGGCGTTGTGAACAATAATTCAAAATTTCCCCAGGAATGAAAACAATAAATAATTTATTTTATTTAAATATATATATATATATATATATATATATATATATATATATATATATATATATATATATATATATATATATATATATATATATATATACAAATATATATATATATACATATATATATATATATATATATATATATATATATATATATATATATATATATATATATATATATATATATATATATATATATATATATATATATATATATATATATATATATATATATATATATATATATATATATATATATATATATATATATATATATATATATATATATATATATATATATATATATATATATATATATATATATATATATATATATATATATATATATATATATATATTTATATATATATATATATATATATATATAAATTTATATTTATATTTATATATATATATATATATATATATATATATATATATATATATATATATATATATATATATATATATATATATATATATTTATATTTATATATATATATATATATATATACATATATTTATATATATATATATATATATATATATATATATATATATATATATATATATATATTTATATAAATATATTTATATAAAAATAAAATATATATTTTTGATTATATTCATTCCTAGGTATAATATTGATACCTACATATCATATTATCATGGTCTTACATGTGAAAGTACTCGGCAGTATCTATGGTTGAATTGAAAAAAAATGTTTTTATTTAATAGAGACCCTAATTTGAAATGCAAGCAAGAATCTATTCGAATAATTTCACATTCTGAAAGACGCCTAAAAACATGATATTGAATTTTTATGAAATGTTGCGAATACTATAACTGGTCAAATTATATCCTTCGCTCCATACATTAGAGTTGATGCCAGGACTCCGTTGTGTACTGCTGCCATACGTACCTTCAACCCCTTATCCACACCCGATGGTGCATAGGGCACTGCATCAAATAAGCACAGTGTTATCTTGACCGTTAACACATGAATAAAAGGTGATCAACCCTCCGCCTTAGGTACCTGTCCAGGGTAATATTGACAAATATCAACAAATATTGCAGTGAAAAAACCACTTTTATTTATTTGATCTCCCGTGGGAATCGAACCTGGGTACGGTAGTAGAGCGTGCTGACCATTACACTACGGAGGCCATACGTATACTCAACAAAAATAGAATCATTAATGAATTTGGATGTAATTGCGGCATAAATTAGTCACGAACCTACGGCGATAGTCCGAACTTACTTACTATAAATAAATAAATAAAAACTATAATAAAGTCGTCTTAAGAAAAGGAGGTTAAGTGTGTTGACGATATATATATAAACCGAAAAAACTCCAAACGCACGACAAGTTATTTGGGTCGAAGAAATTGAAAATAATTATGGGCTGGGTGCTCTTTTATTTCACGAATATTTCATTTCATTATAGTTTATTTATTTATTTCCCTACTTTGTTTTATTGTGCAGTAATTTGCCTCCTCGGTAGTGTAGTGGTTAGTAGCCCTTGTATTATAATATTGTAAAATGTGCCCACGGCACGGGCTTAAGCTTAAATAATAAAAATGAAAATGGTATTTTCTGGCGTTTCTCATGTGTGTGATTATAATCCAGGATTCGGACCTCACATTATATTAGTTATAAGAGTTTCTGCTTGGTAAAAAGCTTCTTTACATCTCACCAATAGATGTCTCTAGTGAAGTTTTAGTGATTCAAGAACAAGGTTTCTAAATTGGTTCATATATATACATAGAACATCCAAGAATTTGAGTGGTGTGGTTGTCAATAATGGGTAGAATTGGTGAATGTTACACGTGTGTAAAGTGATCACTTAAACCAGCCTATGACGGTCGTAAGCCCCGTAAATGCCCAGACTTCCATATTCTTCTTCATCTTTGATGAGAAGTCAAAAAATAATATGAAAATAACTCCCGTAATTGGAGATAATCCAGATTTTGTGAACAAGTATTTGGACACACTCAAAATGTTGTTAATAATTTATTATTATGTGTATGATGACATAAAAACTATAAATAAATAAACTAACAACATTTTGAGTGTGTCCAAATACTTATTCACAAATCTGGATTATCTCCAATTACAGGAGTTATTTTTCATATTATTTTTTTGACATCTCATCAAAGATGAAGAAGAATATGGAAGCCTGGGCACTTCCGGGGCTGACGACCGCCATAGCCTGGTTTAAGTTATCACTTTACACACGTGTAACATTCACCAATTCTACCCATTATTGACAACCACACTACTCAAATTCTTGGAACTTCTAGATATTTTGATCAAACTCTGAACAGAGTGTTTCACTTCACTAGAACTTTACTAGAGACATCTATTGGTGAGATGAAACATCGTCAATGATTAAAAGAAGTTAATGCCAAATCAATAAATAATGTAGTGGTCAGCTCGTTTGTCTATTGATCTGGAAGTCCTAGTTCGATTCCTTGGAGGGGGGGGGGTCAAAATGAATATCAGTGATTTTTCATTTTAATATTTCCTTTGACTGTTAGCTGAACGGTTGGTCACCTTTCCTTTATACATTTAACGATCAAGATAAAACTGGTTCTAAACGATACAGTGCCCTATGTACCATTGGGTATATGAGTAAGAGGAAAAAGAAGAATATTATGGAACTTAATCACTTAAACTTAAAGCAGAGAAAAACTTGGCATGGTCAAATATTTCAAAAACTTGAAACTTGTCAGGACAAGAGTCGGAATAATCGGCAGGTATGTATGAAAGTGGAAGAGGCGAAGATTGCGTGCAAATACAGAATTGTGTGGCATTCTATTCTCTCTGCCTACCTCTACAGGGAAGCGGCGTGATGGTTAGTTAGTTTAAACACTGTTGAAAATAACTACACTTTAGTTATTTTTAATATTTTTTTTAAATTTGTACATTTCTTTGTACGTGTATGGAAAATATAATCGTCTGAAATCGATATCCAATTAAAATAATTGATTTTCATGTAATGATTCATTCTTGTAATACGATGATTACAGCCTAACCTAGATGTATTTAAATTGATATAATACATTAAGCTGTTTTAAGTACGCACATATGTTCTCATATGTACTAAATAAGTATGTAGTATTACACACATAATGATACACCAAGCAGCGAGTCTGATGTGATCACTTAATACGCCTAAATCGTGTAGACATTCGGAGAAAGCGGATTTGAATAATTTGTAGCAAATAATAAATTATGTTTATTTATATATTTTTCATCTGACGCATAATTACAATTGCTGACAATTTGTCGGCAGCCTCGTCTGAACTTCGGGACATGGACCTGACTTGGGAGGATGCAAGGAACCTAGCAGCCGACAGAAAACCCTGGAGACAGTTTGTGGACTCCATATGCTCCACATATGGAGCGCATATGGTTAAACAATACATTTTATAAGTAAAAATAAATATTTGTGTATTTTTTATTATTTACAATAATACTACAATTTCATACTATTTCAATGAGTCTAAGCGGCTCATTATTAGAAATAGGTATCAAATTGTGGTAGAGTGGGTTCGAACCCAGACACTGACTCAAGAGTCCGCGACACTAACCACGGGACCACTACCCTACACTTCACAAAAATGTGTTTAAATAAATTTTATTTGTAATTGTGTGTATGATGAAATCAATAAATAGATTTTAAGAAATAGTGGTTTTAATATTATTTTTTGACATCTCATCAAAGATGAAGAAGAATATGGAAGTTTGGGCATTTACGGGGCTTACGACCGTCATAGGCTGGTTTAAGTGATCACTTTACACACGTGTAACATTCACCAATTCTACCCATTATTGACAACCACACTACTCAAATTCTTGGAAGTTCTATATATATGAACCAATTTAGAAACTTTGTTCTTGAATCACTAGAACTTCACTAGAGACATCTATTGGTGAGATGTAAAGAAGCTTTTTTATTAAGCAGAAACTCTTATATTAGTATGTGAGATCCGAATCCTGGATTATAATCACACACTTGAGAAACGCCAGAAAATACCATTTTCATTTTTATTATTAAGCTTATAATTTGACCAGATTCCAATATTCCATATTCTTCTTCATCTTTGATGAGATGTCAAAAAATAATATGAAAATAACTCCTGTAATTGGAGATAATCCAGATTTTGTGAACAAGTATTTGGACACACTCAAAATGTTGTAGTGGTTTTAAGTTTTGTGCTGACATTTCTTGGTGCTGAAACTGCATTTTATAGAATAAAATAATAAATATTTAGTTTTTACCACATAAATTTTATTTGACCAGCAATCGGGTCGTAACCAACATCATCACCAGTCTTATGATGTCGGTAACTAGGAAACTCGGTTGCTGGTCAAATAAAATTCATGTGGAAAAAACTACAAAGTTGTTATTTTATTATATAATTATTTTATTGTTGACAAAAAGAAACATAGCTCATCGGAGATAAGGATGCTGAATGCGTCGAAACACGTGTCACAATACATTTTAAGAAATAGTGGTATTTACCAAATGAAATCTTACTTGAAAGAAAGTGTATTTAAAAGGTAAATTAGACATTATCCCGAGGGATAAAACCTCATTACTGGAAGATTGCAAAGTAATTTATATTTCCCCTGCTAATAATTATCCCATGATATCATCTTCCATAACCTGTTATCAAGCATCATTTTATTTAAAACAAATA
>NW_028281031.1:5000-140000 GCF_059751285.1 Brachycentrus maculatus | reverse complement strand
AACAATTAATTGAATGTATAGAAATCTTTGATTTTCTTACAAATATTCTTCTTGATATCTCATCAAAGATGATAAAATGTTTTTATATAGGAAGTGAGGGTCCTTTGGTATTATATTATTTCTGCTTTTCCCTGCGGAAAAGCATGTAATGATTAACAAATTATTATAATGTGAAATGATACGTATTTATACTTGCTTCAATTCTTAACAATTCCAATTTCAGCTGCTGAAAAAAAATCGTGTTTTTTTAAATGCAAATGTTTTCAGATCATTCTTTAGCTTTCTTGGAGTATTGAGCAGAAAAAAAAATCTGCCCTATAAAAAGCTTCTTTTCATCTTACCAATAGATGTCTCTAGTGAAGTTCTAGTGATTCAAGAATAATGTTTCAAAATTGGTTCATAGATATATGTAGAACTTCCAAAAAATTGAGTAGTGTGGTTGTCAATAATGGAGAGAATTGGTGAATATTACACGTGTGTAAAGTGATCACTTAAACCAGTCTATGCCGATCGTCAGCCCCGTAAATTTCCAGACTTCCATATTCTTCTTTATCTTTGATGAGATGACAAAAAATAATATTCTTGTAGTAATTTTCATCCATGATTTTATTAATATCACTGGCTAGATTACGAGTTCTATGGTATTTTATCCTCTCTGCCTTCCTCTACGGAGTGCTGCTACGGTAGGTAAGTGAGTCAGTCAGTTTATTTAATTATTTCATCTTCAACCCTTCAAAAGTTTTCGGAAGCTCTGCGAAATAACACGAATTTAAATAATAAGCAACCCTTTTATTTTCGTAATTTCAGCTTTTCAGGGGGGCGGCGAGGAGGGCTTCTCAGTTGTTGACGTCAAGATGTAAAGCGAACAGAAGCAAAGTGAAGCGACGAGAAGTGAAGTTGTTTAAGTGACTTCCAGATCACTTGAAGCTCACTTCAGGTGCGCGAGTCCCCCTAATGAGAAGTCTCGGGATTCATATTCCACTCTGCATAATCACTAATTTTCGCTTTACTCTGTTGACCCGGTGTAAAACTTAGTTGAAAAATTACAAATTTGAATTAATTTAAAAATGTTTTTTAAATTAATTATTATAATTTTTATATTAACATTGGTAAATGTCACTATTTCCTTAAATTTATGTGACACGTGTTTCGATGAATTCCGCATCATTTTGAAAGTTTTTGAAAGTTTCGATAGGTACAGTAAAATGATTATGCATACATTTGTATCACCACCATGTCATGTCTGCTTCCGTAGTGTAATGGTCAGCACGCTCGGCTACCGCTCTGGAGGTTCCGGGTTCGATTCCCAAGGGGGGTAAAATAAATATTAGTGATTTTTTCGCTGTAATATTTATTAAATATTACCATAGACTGGTACCTGAAGCGGAGGGCTGATCACCTTTCCTTCATGTGTAAACGATTAAGATAACACTGCGTTAATATGACACAGTGTCCTATGCACCATTGGGGTGCGGATAAGGGTTTTATTTTTATTATTATTGTGTAATAGCACTTAAAAGAAGAATTTTAGAGGTATGTTTAAAGAAGTATTACATAAAGTGGACTATAAATGAGGAGCGGAGTGTTATATTATAAGTAAACCATGCTTTAAATAAACTTATTTATGTATGTGCTTCATTAAATTTTTAGACATTTTTGAAATGTGGTTAAAAGAATTGTAGAAGTTTTATTTGATGCATAAACAATGTACGATTCAAGCGCTACTATTTTGAAAATAAACTAGTTTGAAAGTTGCATTCCACATTAAGTTCAACCGTAGAGCCTTCCGATATAATAACAAATGACTCCGTATTCCCCAAAGTGGTTCAGGTACCAATTTAAAGTTTTAATAGTCATTGAACAAGCGGCGCGAAGGCAGTAGCGGGCACAGCCTCCGTTCCTGTCAACGGCTCACTCAGAGGGGATGAACAAATAAAAAATGGATAGAGACTTACTTGCAGTACAATGGGGTCGGTAGAGCAATAGGAAAAGCACCCCGTGCAACGAATAACGGTTTTTTTGTGGACGGTTATGTCTGTAAATCTGACATAGACTATGATGTAGTTTTAATTTTATTTTATTCCGCCTCCGTGGTGTATTTGAGACTTTAGAGATTTATTAATTACTAATTTAATGGTCAGCGTGTTTAGCTACCGTGCTGGAGGTCCCAGGTTCGATTCCCAGGGGGGTGAAAATAAATATTAGTGATTTTATACTGTAATATTTATTTAATATTACCCTGGACTGGTTCCTGAAGCGCAAGAGTGATTACCTTGCCTTCATGTAAGAAATGATCAATTTAAAACAGCGTCAGTTCGATGTAGTGCCCTATGTACCATTGGGTGTGGATAAGGGTTAGAAGTAAGTAAGTAAAGTTTTTTTTTTTTTTTTTTGGCAAAGCACCCAAAATGTGTGATACGTACTATATTTGATCTACTTGTAGTTGTCCACCTACATAATAGCGCGTTAGGCTATTGTAATGGAGGTCCTTAATTCAATTTCCATAACGGCAAAATATTTTTTTTAATACATTTATTGAACATTTTGAGTTTATCCAAATACTTGTTCACATATCTGGATTATCTCCAATTATAGGAGTTATTTTTCATATTGTTTTTTGACATTTTACCAAATATAAAAAGAAAATGAAAGTCTGGGCTGATGTCAGCCCAGACTATTTCTAGCATATAAAAAATATTTTTTCGAAAACATAAAATGTTTTCTTTTCCACCCCTAAACAGAATCTTCACGATAAACAAAAGTCGAATCAAAGCAAAAATAATTATTATAAAAACAGAATCGCAAAAAGGGATAATTTGTCGGAAAGAAATCACGGAATAATAAAACACCCCATTACGTACGACTCCCTAACGGAGTGAAGATTTATACGTACTGGAGGGTAGGTGTCTAGTTTCTCGTGCAGGGATGGGGTCCGGGGGCAAGGGACTCCTTCGAAGCCTTCCTGGGAGGCTATATTCCGCTTACACTACTACCTATTTGATCGTCCTGCGCTGAAGGGATCCTGACAGTTCATTTTTCCTTAACCTCCCTTCATTTGTCAACATAGTAAAGTGACTGCCATCCAATGGAGTGACTGTGAGGATGGAAACATCTTTTAAATGAAACTGATGGTTGCCAATTACTTAAAATCATTATTCTTCCTTTTTTTACTCTTATGTGAACATAATGGTGTATAGGGCACTGGATCAAATCATTGCAGGATTAATTTGAAGAAAAATCAGATATAAATGACGAAATTTTGTTTTTTACACTCGTTTTTTACCACTTGAGTATTGTATGTTTAACGACAAGTTGAAAATTGGCGAATAAATCTTGTGAAAAAATATGGAAGTCTGGGTATCTACGGGGCTGACGACCGTCATAGGCTGGTTTAAATGATCACTTTACACACGTGTATCATTCACCAATTCTACCCATTATTGACAACCACACTACTCAAATTCTTGGAAGTTCTATATATATGAAACAATTTTGAAACATCATTCTTGAATCACTAGAACTTCACAAGAGACATCTATTGGTGAGATGAAAAGAAATAAAAAAGCCCCGTAAATGCCCAGACTTCCATATTCTTCTTCATCTTTGATGAGATGTCAAAAAATAATATGAAAATGACTCCTGTAACTGGAGATAATCCAGATTTTGTGAACATAGTGGTGTAAAAGGCACTAGATCAAATATTTGCAGGATTAATTTGTAGAAAAATCAGATAATAATGACAAATTTTGTTTTTTACACTTGTTTTTTACCACTTGAGTTTTGTATTTTTAACGACTAGTTTTGAAAGCTACAAATGCTTCCATCTACGGGTTTGAATAACACGTTTATGCTCAAATCGGTAGATGGAAGCATTGTAGCTTCCGAAACTACATAGTCGTTAAAAAATATAATTGTTGGGTAATATATCCAAAATAAAACAAGGTTTGTTGGATTGAATTCTACATTTATTTATGTATATATTAATATGTGACGCGTTTCGTCTTCTTAGGACAACACTTTATCATAATATAAATATCATTATCATTGAGTGTTTGATAATGTCCTAAGAAGACGAAACGTTTAAAAAACAGTGTGAATTTACCCACATTTAAAAAACAACAAACAAAAAACAAAAACAACAAAAAACAAAAACAACAAAAACAAAAAACAAAAACAAAAAAACATCAAAAAACAAACAAACAAAAAACAAAAACAAAAAAACAAAAAAAAAAACAAAAAAAAAATGATGTGGTGTTAGATTGTCTTTACCTGTCCCAAGCAGCAAAGTGATTAGTTAATTGTTGGTTATTAAGGAGTTTTACGACCTGTGAGTACTTGAGGGAAATGTAACATACCATATGTGCACGACTCGTACATTTCGGTAAGTGCTCACTTGTAGTACTCGTATACGTCGAAGAAAGAGTACATGTCTACTGACATCGTGGTACATGAATTTGTCAGAGTAAAAGCGTTCTCTATGCACTGATTGAAGTGACTTGACAAGCCACTTCTTCACGCTATATACGCGTATCTTAAAATGGCGTTCTGACGCGACCCAACCCTAAAAAAAAATGTTATTTAATTTTTTTAAACCCGAAATGAAACCGGTAAATAAAAACATAAAAACATAAAAATATCAGTGAGTGGTTATATACTTATACAAGTATTAACATTTTTGTAAAAAAATAATTAAAAAAATTTAATTTTAAATTCTTTCAGACTCTATTCATTCTTCATACATTCAGGCATCTCATCATACATTTTCAAACCTTTGTACATTAAACAATTGTGCGACTCTGTTTTTTTTTCAAAAAATTAAAAATTAAAATTGATATTAAATATTCAACTTTGTGAACTTATATAAATTCTTTTGAGCGTTTTCTATAACGTCTTATATGTGAACAATAGATCAAAAGTGTTATAAATGAAGACTCTAAGGAGGCACTCCGGTAATGGAAACGTTGTTTTGTTGAATGCATCGAAATACAAGTGACTAAAGATTTAATAAAAAGTGTTATATACCAAGTAAAAGTAGACATTGCTTATTACATTTTTGAAACTTAACAAAGGCAAAAGCTTAAAGCCAAAAGAAAGCCAGAAAGAGTTTATGCTTAATAAAAACTTTCCTTATTCCAATATAGATGACTGTTACTCATATCATAATGTTTTACGAGTTTGATCAATATATTTAGAAATTTCATAAAAAAATGTAGTATGTTGTGTGGTTATCAGTCATGGGAATCGGTAAATGTTACACGTGTGTAAAGTGATCACTTATCCATACCTATGACGGTCATAAGCCATGTAATGGCCCAGACTTCCATATTCTAATTCATCTTTGTTGATATCGCTCACTCCTTTCAAGAACGCCATAAATCAAAAATCGTCAATTTTGAGTTGTGCATGTTTTCGTAATGCCCAGAAAATCTACTATATCCCAGCAAAAGCGGCATATTTTTAACTTAATATTTACCCGCTACAGGGCAGAAAGTGTAATTTTTGCATTTTGAAGAAAAGGTATTGTTTAATTCTTTTTTTAAATATACTAAATATCTTTCAAATGGAGAAAAAATATTCAGGTTTTACCTAAAAAGATCTGTTGCACAGTAATAAGTTAAATAAGTGGCTTGATATTTATTTTTAATACATTGTATTTTATGTTTGAACTTTAAAAACGTTCTCCTGAAAAAACAAGTTTTTTGATTTATGACGTTCTTGAAAGGAGTGAGCGATATGACAAAAAAACTATGTAGAAAATAACTCATTTCAGATAATACAGATTTGACCCCTCCCCTTCCCTAGATTTATTAACCTATATATACCCCAAAATATTTTTTTGTTCGTTAGTTTTAATTTTCACCAGAAGATAAAAAAAAACATCTGTAAGTTATCGAAACTAGTCGTATATATAAATAAAACTCATTAATGTAGTATATTCAAGTGTTTAATTTTTTTAATGTTTGTGAAGACGTATTTGGACACACTCAAAATGTTGAAATATTATTTTCTAGTATCTTATCTTTTAGCGTTGAATAAACGTTAAATCATTTGGATAGGACAAGTGAATTACTCAAGAATGAAGCAGTTGAGTTATTAGGCGAGCAAGTTGAATTACCCGATAGGAACTCGGATAAGGAAAGCGTTCCACAATGAAAGTTGACAGATTGCGGTGATGAAAAGCTTTGGTTTACTCGGAGGGGTAAATTCGTCACATTAACTTCCAGATTGACTACCCTTGCTGTGAAAACTTCACATTTTTAAAAGAGCTTTTGAAAATATAATCGAAACTTGGTTTGCTTAAATTTTACTTTTAATTAGAAAATATCAAGGGCAGTATTCTTTGAAATTGTAAAAGAAAAACACCTGTTTTTTTACCACTTGAGTTGATTATTCTTTCGTTATTTAGAGTATAACTTATGTACAAACTAACTAACTAATAATCACGCCGTTTCCCCGCAGGGGTAGGCAGAAAGGATGGAACGCCACACTCTTCTATCCTGACATACACTCCTCGTCTCCTTCACATCCATACATCCAGTCATACATGCCCTCCGATTACGCAGACTTTTGACACCACCAGATTAAAAGTTGTGATTGATCTGATCGTGCCAAGTCTTTTTCGGCTATCCTCGTTCTATTTTCCCGCGCTCATTCGCCACATTTATTTTCTTAGCCATTCTCTCGTTATCCATTCCATGAACATTTTCTTATCTTGAAATAATAAAATCGTCAACAAATGCAAAGAAAGAAATGAAATCAATTGTTTCCAAAACTTGATCGCGACATTCTGACGCCTTTTTTTTATATAAATGAAATTGAAAAACCTGGCCCTCAAGCAAAGCTCTCTCGTGACGTATTGTCAGTTAGTGACGTCACTCGCGATTTATTGTCTGTCAGTTTTTATGATGTTGTTTGACGTTACACTTTGTGCAGTTGGTAGGACGCGGAGAGACAGCTTTATTCCTCACGGAGGCGTAGCGTATCTTTTTACAAAGAAGACACATTTGCTTTAAAAACCGTAGACACACGTCCATGAAAAGAGAAAATAACCACAGACAAAAAACTTAAAATCGACAAAAGGAAGAATTTTAGGTTTTACACATTAAGTTTTACAAAAAAAAAAATCTAAGGAAATTATTGATGTCAACAAAAAAAATGAGCGGGTGATATTGTCCCCATAAGTGACATAAGGAAGGAATGCAAAGCTGAGATAAGCATTATCGATAAAATCAAGAAAGGTGTGTTGAACGTGTGGAACGAATGAGTCAGGAAAGAACGGTAAAACATTTTTTTTTTAAAGTGAAATATTTGTGTTTTTTATTATTTACACAAATATTTAAATTTCATACTATTTCTACGAGCCTAAGCGGCTCATTATTAGAAAAAGGTATCAAATTGTGGTAGAGTGGGTTCGAACCGAGAGTCCGCGATACTAACCACGGGACCACAAGCCGACACAATTTATGAAGCTAATGTACAAAACTATAAAAAATGAGGAAAAACTTTTAAGATGCATTATCAAGTATTTTAATACTTGGGTGTGGTCAGGTAAGGAATTAAAATAATTGGCGTGTATGTACGAGGAGATGCATATATCGCTCACTCCTTTCAACAACGTCATATATCAAAAGTCGTCAATTTTCAGTTGTGCATGTTTTCGGAACGCCCAGAAAATGCACTATATCCCACCAAAAGCGGCATATTTTTTACTTTATATTTACCCACTACATACAGGGCAGAATGTTTTGTTTTTGCATTTTGAAGAAAAGGTATTGTTTAATTATTTTTTTTAAATATTCTAAATATTTTTCAAATGGAGAATAAACCTTCAGGTTTTACCTTAAAAGATCTGTTGCACAGTAAAAAGTTCAATAAGTGGCTCGACATTTATTTTTAATACATTGTAATATATTTTTTTAACTTTAAAAACGTTCTCCTGAAAAATCAAGTTTTTTGATTTATGACGTTCTTGAAAGGAGTGAGCGATATGTGTAAAAGACGATGATTGTTTGCAAGGACTTAGTAGTGTGGCGTTTGGTTATATTCTTTTTACCTACTCCTGTAGCAAAGAGCTAGACGGTTACTTAGTTAGTTCATTCATTTTCAAACCCTTATCCGCATCCCAATGATGCATAGGGCACTGCATCATATAAACGCAGTGTTATCTCGATCAATTACGCATGAAAGAAAGGTGATCAGCCCTCCGCTTCAGGTATCAGTCCAGGGTAATATTGAATAAATATTACAGTGAAAAAATCACTAATATTTATTTGACCCCCCTGGGAATCGAACCCGGGACCTCCAGAACGGTAGCCGAGCGTGCTGACCATTACACTACGGAGGCGGACAAACTAAGTAAGTTAGTTAGAGATAATGCAAAAAAAAACATAAAATACATTTCGTTTGATAGCATTCGTCGTCATATTTTTCGTGACGATTTTTCATCCATTGACAATAATGGCGACTGCTCAACGCGCGTATAAAGCTCTCTCTACGAGTGGAAAGGGTGGTCCGCGTGGATATTATTACACATGTATTTCGCCGGCGGTCGTTTCTCGGGAAACTTTCCCGTTTTTTCCCTCCTTCCTCCCGTTTCTTCCCGTTTCCTCCCGCTTCTTCAGTATTCAGCCGTGATTCATGTCCCTTCTTGCCGACTTTCATGACCTTAAACGGCCGTTAATACCACATGGCCCGCGGGAACCTGGGGTGACCACAATTTATACAAAGTCATATTAATTATTGATTCGGCATTAATTTGGTGGAATAATATGTTGATTAAAAAATGAATAAACGCTTATATAACACATTTTGAGTTTGTCCAAATACTTGTTCACAAATCTCGATTATCCGTTAATGCCCAGACTTCCATAATCTTCTTCATCTTTGACGAGATGTCAAAAAATAATATGCTTATAAACCACTTTATTAAGCCTTATTGTACAAGTGTTAATTGTTAAAAAAAAATATATATATATAAAGTTAATAACATTTATAAGACTATTTTTAAGTCTCTAATCAACCACGAGTGATTTTAGCTTTAACAAACGAAATACATTGTAATAACCAAAAATAAAGTATGTAAGAGGATATAGAGATAGAAACAAACACAAACTACAATAATAATAATTAAATGACATTAAGGGAAACAAGAATTTAACTATTCGATCTACATGAATTGAATCACAAAAAAATGGGGACGTTATTTTTTTTTTATAATACAATTTTTAAACTCAACATTTTGAGTGTGTCCAAATACTTGTTCACAAAATCTGGATTATCTCCGATTACAGGAGTTATTTTCATATTATTTTTTGACATCTCATCAAAGATGAAGAAGAATATGGAAGTCTGGGCATTTACGGGGCTGACGACCGTCTTAGGCTGGTTAAAGTGATCACTTTACACACGTGTAACATTCACCAATTCTACCCATTATTGACAACTACACTTAATTACCCATTATTATTAACACACATTATTCAAATTATAAGCTTAGTAATAAAAATGAAAATGGTATTTTCTGGCGTTTCTCATGTGTGTGACTATAATCCAGGATTCGGATCTCACATACTATAAGAGTTTCTGCTTAATAACAAAGCTCCTTTACATCTCACCAATAGATGTCTCTAGTGAAGTTCTAGTGATTCATGAACAAGGTTTCTAATTTGGTTCATATATATAGAACTTCCAAGAATTTGAGTAGTGTGGTTGTCAATAATGGGTAGAATTGGTGAATGTTACACGTGTGTAAAGTGATCACTTAAACCAGCCTATGACGGTCGTCAGCCCCGTAAATGCCCAGACTTCCATATTCTTCTTCATCTTTGATGAGATGTCAAAAAATAATATTCTTAAACTCGTTCAATTTACATTCATTTTGTCAGAAAAAAATATTTAAAATCATGGTTCTCGACCCCTGCCTGATGTATATATAACATAGAATTTTCTCTTTGACGATGTTGGTGACGATGAAACCCAGATGCTTGTTAAATAAAATTAATGTAGAAAAAACTGCAAAACAGTATTTTATTCTATTATTAAAAATGCAGTTCCACCAAAGTACAAAACATGTCGCTCATTCCTTTCAAGAACGTCATAAATCAAAATACTTGATTTTTCAGGAGAACGTTTTTAATGTTTAAAAATATAATACAATGTATTAAAAATTAATATCAAGACACTTATTGAACTTTTTACTGTGCAACAGATCTTTTTAGGTAAAACCTGAAGGTTTTTTCTCCATTTGAAAAATATTTAGTATATTGAAAAAAAAAAAACAATACCTTTTCTTCAAAATGCAAAAACAACACTTTCTGTCCTGTAGCGGGTAAATATTAAGCTAAAAATATGCCACTTTTGCTGGGATATAGTACATTTTCTGGGCATTCCGAAAATATGCACAACTGAAAATTGACGTATTTTGATTTATGACGTTCTTGAAAGGAGTGAGCGATATGTCTAATAAACATGTTAGTATTTCGGCTCAACGAAGGCTATGCATAAAGAGCGAATATACAGATAATTAATTTTATGAAAATTAAACACTTGAATATACCACTTTAATGAGTTTTATTTATATTTACGACTAGTTTCCTAAACGACAGATGTTTTCATTTTCTGGTACAAATTAAAACTAACGAACAAAAATATATTTAGGTGTATATATAGGTTGATAAAATAGGGAGGGGGGTTAAGGAACAAGATTTGTTGTAAAAGGAAACATTTTTTAATAGATTTATATTATCCACTGACACTTCGTGATGGAATTGCATTTTTAATTTATTATTAGATTAAAACCAATATTTTTAGCTTTTCCACTTTTTTATTTGACCAGCGACCGGGTTTCGTCGTTACCGACATCATCAGACTGGTCTGATGATGTCGGTAACGACGAAACCCGGTCGCTGGTCAAATAAAAAAGGGGAAAAGCTAAAAATATCGGTTTTAATCTGATAATAAATTAAAGGAAACATTGATAATAATGGTGACGTATTTTGAAACAGTAAGTATATTATAAATGAATGTTTTATCTGAATTAAATTTTTATGTATCTCTAAATTTTATAAATTACTCATGACTTGACCTTTATTAGTAACAGAGTATAATAATTTAGGTGTATGATAGTCAAATGAGTGGTTAGTTTCCATATTATTAATATTTACATGTTTATTTAATAATTAAAAAAATAATAAATAAATAAAACTATGAAATGAGGATCACATACAAAGTATTGTCACCCTACGCCCCGATAGGCGTAGCAGTGAGGGTCAGCACTTGTTCTTACATCTCTCATTTACCCCCCAATTTCTCTCCAGTCAGCCGCCCGCTCCGCCCGGCCCGCCCCGAGACGCGACCGTCCGACGCTGTATCTTCTCCGCGTGCGTGATTTATACGAATCGGTTCATAAAAGGCAAATAAACCCCGATATTTTCCAATTGTTACTGAAAACAATGAAAAAATCCTTCAGAATTAAAGCTGCTTTCAATATAGTTGTCCTGAAACGACTGAAAACAGTCCATTTTAATAACATTTTGAGTGTGTCCAAATACTTGTTCACAAAATCTGGATAATCTCCAATTACAGGAGTTATTTTCAAATCATTAACATCTCACCAATAGATGTCTCTAGTGAAGTTCTGGTGATTTAAGAACAAGGTTTTTAAAATGGTTCATATATCGTGGTCGTACAGGAGAAAGTGACCAACTACCAAAGCGTAAAATGTTCAGGAGGGCCATTTAAGTCACTATAGCTTAGCAAGAAAATAAATACCAATGCAGTTAGTCATTTTCAACTAGTCAATATATTATACTCCCAAGTTTAAAATGCTTTGGGATTTTTCTAGGGCAATATTAAGCCAGTAAGATATCAAATAGTCAATGATCACGTTTTTGTAAAACAATGCACTTGGTCACTTTCTCCTGTATGGCTACGATATAAATGTAGAACTTCCAAGAATTTGAGTAGTGTGGTTGTCAATAATGGATAGAATTGGTGAATGTTACACTTTTTAAAGTCACTTAAACCAGCCTATGACGGTCGTCAGCCCCGTAAATGTTTCAGACTTCCATATTCTTTTTATCTTTGATGAAATGTCAAAAAATAATAAGAAGAATTTTATTCACTACGTTTTGCGTGGTGTCCAAATCAAACAACATTTTGATGTTAACAATGATTTGGACACACCCAATTTATTATAAAAAAAGTGCATTTTTTAAATACGAACAAAAACATCGTAACACTGGCTGTGTTATGGCTGTAAATCTATCCCCAGTGCACGAGTGTGATCCATCAAATGATTTGAAAAGTTTTTAAACACAACGCTCTCCGGAGTTCGGTCACGAGTCGCACTGGACTCATCAATATCAATTTCCCGCCAGCTCGCCACACCTACGGGGAGAGCTCCAGTGGCGGGGGGTGGCTCAGGTACTACCACTCGCTAATATAATTAATATTATCAGAGAGCTAGTCGATAAGCTAACCACGTAATGAAATTGATTGGGAAATAATGTTCAGATTTATTTACAGAATTGATTAATTATTTTTTGGGTATTAATGAAGAGGCGAAGATTGTTTGCAAACATATTGGTGTGGCGTTCTATTCTCTCTACCTACCTTACGGGCATTATGGTTAATTAGTTAGTCAAAAATGTTTAGTAAATACCAATATTTTTATAAATGTCTAAGTTTAAGTTATTATTGTCGACATTTACCATATAAATGTTTCATTTCAAATTCTCTATTTTTTTATTTCAAACAGCTGTATTTATGTTGGTTGGAAGATATTACTTCATACCAAAAACATGTCAGTATTTATGTTCTTTCAAGAAAAATAATAATACAACTAATAAATACACAAGTAAATGATTTTTCTAAAAGTCCGTTATTAAATATGTTTCCAATCACTCATCATCCCTGATCCCTTTTGACTGTGACTGCCAATCAACACAAAAATAAAGCCACTTGAGATCTACCCAAGCTCCTTTGCATAACCGTCAAAATATTTTGAATTTTGTTTAGTAGATAGTGTTTTAGTATTAATCAGTCTTGATAAAGAAGCGGTTAGCTTCGATACCGGTAGACATTATAATTAAGTTACAAAAAATATATATGGTGATATTAAAACAAAGTAACATTTTAATTTTAAAATGGAAAATCACAAAGTCAGCGCTTCAAATATAAATTATAAAAATCTTCTTCTTACCTTTGTCCGCACCCAATGGTGCATAAGATACTGCATCATATTGACGCAGTGTTATCTCGATCATTACTTACACGAAGGCAAGGTTATCAATTTTGCACTTAAGGCACCAGTCCAGGGTAATATTAAATAAATATTAATATGTAAAATCACAAATATTTATTACCACCCCCCCTGGTAATCGAACCCGGGACCTCCAGCTAATTAAAAAATAATTTACTTAAAAGATTTTTAACTCTTCTAAAACGTCCTCATTCACAAATATTTGTCCTTTGATATTACAAGTTCAATATGTCCTATCGCCTTATGCACTATGTAGCGTATAATACAGGGTGTGCAGCGAAAAGCGCATTTGAATTTCAGAGTGCACGATGCACAGAATGGCATTGCGTCGGAGACGTTCAAAATTGGTCGACACGGCTGCAAGAAATAATTTTCAAACAAAATGTAATAACAGAGATGATGTCCTTCATTGCTCTGTGTACTATGAGTATTATGCATCCTGCAAACTGTTCATTTCGAAAAACATATTGAAATTATCCTTTATTTCTTCTTAAGCACCGTTTATGGTTGAATTTAGTTAGTTTTTTTTGTTTCTGTATTTAAAGTGGTCACTTAAACCAGCCAATAATAGGTCGTAAGCCCCGAAAATACTCCAAAATACAGATTTCCATATACTTCTTCATTTATGTTGAGACCTCAAAATATGTTGATTTGTTTTGTGTAGTATTATATTTTATTCTTCTTCTTAGTGTAGGCTTTGTAGGCCAGTTTATAAGAGGGATAAGCCTCCTGCGATGTCGAGTCCCATCTGTAAATCCATCTCTTTGGAGTCTGCCTGGGAGTTGTCTACCTTGAGGTTGGTCGTGCAGTGCAATGTGGGGGAGTCTGGATGGTTCCATTCTCCTTGCATGCGCATACCATCGTCTTCTTCGTTATCTACCCCACCTAACGACATCTTCGATCTCGCATATTTCTCTTATCTTGGTGTTCCTCATTCTATCTCGTAGACTCTTGCCAGATATGCTCCTGAGAGTCTCCATTTCTGACACTCTTAGCGTTTAGAGTAATTTTGGTTTTCGTTCTGTATTTGATCCCATATGTAACGATGGGTCGCACACAAGTTTTATATATTTCAATTTTGTTTGACTTTTATATTTAAAATATATATTGTAGAGTTTTGCAAATTAATTAACATAATTATTAATGATAATAAATGAAGCGTCATTTGCGTAAAATACTACGTTGAAGGCACTAACCCATATATATATCAACCAATAAATAGCAACTGACAGAATCAATATTCATTTATTAACGGATTACGTTGACAAATTCCAGCTCTATCAACATTCCTACAGAGCTTTTAGATTCCAATTTTTAGATATATCATGCGCGTAGGCTCGTCCAACAGCCGATTTTTTCATGCCCAAACCCATTTATATTCATTAACTGACCTCTGTATCTGTGACAAACGATACGGACTGGAAGGAAATCGTTAGGGGGTTGATTTCACAAAAGTTTGGGGCAAGGGGGTGGCGAATTCAAAATATTTATGGTCGAAATGATAAAATTGATTGATGGACTTCCGTTATTGATGGGCGAGTATTGTTTTAACGGGTTTTTTTATTTATTATTTTCATTCTCCCGCTTTCACTTTTAGGCATTAATGGTGTTATGGATTATTAAAAGTACAGTGAAAGGGAATAAGGCTAATAGATTTGTTTTGAGCAGAGCTTTCAAGGCCTCGGATTTTGTTTGTAATAACTGATAATTATATACGTTTGACATTTCACTAGACAATGGAAAAACTTTCCTGTATATAGTTTTAATATCTTTGTACAAGGTTATTACTTACCTATGACACAGGTAGGATAGAAATTATTTAACTAGAAAATCGACCATTACGCTGTTTTCCCCAGGGGTAGGCAGAGAGAATCGAACGCCACACCACTCTGTCTTTGTGTACAATTCACGCCGTTTCCATGATTTACTCTCCTTTATTATCACTTGATTGTACCAATCTTTCCATCCTTTGTGAAAATGTGCTCTCAAAACGTACGAAATCATCAATCTCTTTCATAATTTCCCCATTCGCTAGCATTTTACACCTAGGTCTACAATATTTCTTAATTTATAGTAATTTTGCATTGTATCCTCCATAGTAATGGTTAGCGTGTTAAGCTACCATGCTGAAGGTCTCGGGATCGATTTCCAGGGGGGTGATGATAAATATTAGTGATTTTAAACCTTACTACTACTTTAGACTGGTCCCTGAGTGATCATCTTGCCTTCATGAAATAACTAGCAAGATAACACTGCTTCAATAAGATGCAGTACCTTAAGCACCACTGGGTGCGGTAAAGGGCTGAAAAAAATTGTAATTTCAACTTTATAAATTAAATTCAAATAACACCCTATTTATCATTCATGGTTCACTTTGTGTAATACCACTTTAAAAAACAAAGGTTTTACACACAGTTAACGATAAATGATAAGAAGAGTGCTATATTACCATACTACAAAAATAACTAAAAATTACAAATTAAAAACATATAACTTCTATATACACATTTACATATACGCGAATTTATATCCTTGCAAGCTTTTACAGAACGCATCACTCCTTAGAAAGCTGCCAGTGGTTCTTGAACTTTTAATATTCAGCAGGATCCGGTAGACTAGACATGATATCTCCCGAGTAATGCGATATGGTTGAGAAAGGTATTAGATAAGCAACCTCCCCTAGCAAGCCGAGTATATTGACGCGACGTTTGAGGCAATACCCTATTTCATTGCATAATTGTACCAGCTCGCATGGATCCGTGGCAACGTACGTTTGTATACTGTTTTATGCTTGCAACTTGTAAAAAAAAAATGCAACTATGTTGATTATTTTGCCATACAATGTATCTTTAATTAAAAATTTATAATAATAAAAAAATAATAATAAAAAAGAAAAAAAAGAAAAAAAAGAAAAAAAAAACTTCGATAGCATAATATGTGTTGGTTTGGCATTAACTTTGTAGAAAAACATGATTGTTTATTTATAAACATAAAACAGTCGCATAAGGCGAATTTTTGAGTTCCCTGATGTAGAAACAATTTTCATAAAATAGCAATTCGAAAACTATTAAGGGGTGATAAATATTTTAATCTAAAAAAAGTTCATAGCAAAATGCAATACCAAACAATACCAACAGAACTTCAAATGTTTGGGAAACAAATATTTCAATAACTTTCCTACAGATATGAAAAAATTTACGAAATAAAAAAAAAAAAAAAGGTTTTTAAACAAGTAAATTGAAAAAAAAACATTGAAATAAAAATAAATCAAAATAAAACTAATATATCATTCGTAGGTATAAACAATTAAATATCAGTGTAAGTCCTTCTCTAAGCACAAGATCTTAATCTCTTTTTGGAGAAGAGCAGCGTAACTAGTATTAAGATATTTTATTAATTGTTTTTAAACTTTGTTTTCAAACTCCGCCCTTTGACTAACCCCTTCCCCTCACTTTCCCCTCTCCTTATTTATAGAACAATTTTATATTTTATATTTTAGTTATTATACAGACCTGAATGATGGAAGTTTAACTTCTGAAACATGTAGTCTATAATAAAACTCAAGTGGTAAAAAACAAGTGTTTTCTTTAATCATTGTAGTATTAAGATATGTTAAACGAGGATGTCTATCAAATGAATTAATTTTTTATATTTTTGTAAATATATTTAAAATATATAAAATAAAAATAACAATATCTTGATGTCTCAAAATGGATGTTTTATTTATTGTTTCGACATTTATTTGTGGTAAGACACGTTAAAATGATTAAAGAAACACTGATTTTTTAATCACTTCAGTTTATTGAAGACTACTAGTTTCGGACGCTAAACTTCCATCGTCTGGTCTGAATAAGTTATGATTAATAACAATTAATATATAATTGATTAATATTAGAAGTCTTCAATAATGTGTTTCTATTCAATTAATGTGTTTCTATTACATTTAATTTTTATATGACCAGACTGAATCACAGCAATGCTTGGCCTGGTTTAGCTAGTTTAAAATATCGACGAAATAAAAAATTAACAATGTTCGATTTATGCTAATATTTTATGGTAAAACCGTTTTAAACGCCGTAATTTTTCATTTATAGGTGTCGTGTTTTTTTAAACCCCCACTCGTATTAAATCCTTTTAAAAAAATAAAACGAAGCCCTGTTGAAAACGCGCAAACAAAAACACAACACAGGATGTAGAAATTAACGTGTTTTCAATACAGATCCTGTGTAATCCTTATGCAACGGAAACGTGACGTATTTTTGACGAAGAGAAAGCCTACCAAAAATCATCCATGGGGCAAAAATCCTGAAAATTTTAAAAACCTAATTTTCTGTTTATTTTTCTTTTATTGATTAGAAACGTGTTTAATAATCGTAATTGTATGACGTTTAGTTTTAAATATGATTAAATTATATAAAATATAAATATTGTATAATTTGTATTTGAAGCACTAAAGTGATTTTCCATTTTATAATTAAATACAATACTGTTTTAAAATGACTATAAATATTTTATTATAACTTAATTATAGTGCCTACCGGTTTCGAAGCTAACCGCTTCTTTATCAAGTTATTAATCAGTCCTGATAAAGACGCAGTTACTTCGAAACCATAGTTATTATTCAGTTAATATTCATAGTTATTATTCAGACCTGACGATAGAAGTTTAGTTTCCGAAACTAGTAGTCATTAATAAACTCGAGTGGTATAAAAACAAGTGTTTCCTTAAATATTTTAAGCTATATTTTAATTATAATTTTTTATTAATCTTTATATATTTGTGTGTGTGTGTGTTTGTGTGTGTGTTTGCTGTTCACTATTCAGCTATAGCAAAATAACACCCTGTCAGCGAAAGTCAAACTGGCTGTTCTTTCTTTTCTGTTAAGACATTAAATTATTTTCTTTATTTCATTTCTCACATAAAGTGTAGCTTTTCAGCGGCATTTAAACCACCTTCATTATTAAAACAATTACATTATTTTATGCAATACATTATTTTTCAATGGTTCAATTTTGGAAGGCAAATGTTTATAGGGTAGGGCAGGTCACGGATTGGGAATCCTACCGGCTGTGCATCGGAACTACATATCTACAAGCGGAGCATCGAAAGCACGAAGTGGTTTACTTTAATCTACGTTAATCTATCAAACACTCATATAACCGACGCTTAAACAGGCACCGTAGTTTTTGTTTTTTAGTTATATTAATAAAAAAATTACAAAAAAATAAACGAAAAAGTCCCAATAAACTGTTAAAAAAGCAGTTGGTCAACGGGTTCTTAAGGGGATATTCGCAAACACAAAATTCATTCCATCGGAGATCACCGCAGAGGTCACAACATGTTTTTTTTTTGGTCACACCCGATTTTTTCAAATAATGTGTATAGGATATTTTTTTGTTTTTTCAACAGCGTTGAAAATTTTCACTCATGAATTACATGAAATTATAGTAACTTTAAACATAAAGAGTAATTCCACTCACGAGTAGGCATAGGCTATGACACTTAAAAATTTGAAGCCTGAGGAGGGTCATGATAAGCGGTGTTGCATAAGACGTAGCTAGATTTCAAAGTCAATTGGACTTTAGGTAATTAAAAAAACCAAAAAAAAAGTTGAAAATTACCCGATCAAAGCTATTTTTTAATCAAATGACTTCAGTGTTACCAACACTAAGCATGCGAATGCAGATAGCAGTAAGACTAACCTTAGGATAAATTATATTGGTGAGTATAATGTTTGGCTTTCCTAAGAAATATTTCACAAATACGAGTTCCACTTAAGGGAGTAGTAACTAAAAGTTTTATTTTTCTCTTTCGATGAAAAAGTTTTATAGCTACTTTCCTATCTCCTTTGTGGCATCGGCTAATTCAATTGGCAGAAGCCCTCTGAGTACTTATGGACCTACAGTGTGATTACAAAAAAGTGTCACTATTGTAAAAAAATCCGCGCCGTGGTGTAAAAGTTAGGGTGTTTAGCTACCGTGCTGATGGTCCTTTGTTCGATTCCCAGGGGGGGTGAAAATAAATGTTAGTGATTTTACACTCTAACATTTATTTAATATCACCTTGGACTGGTCCCAGAAGCGCAGAAGTGATCACCGTGCCTTCATATACGTAACGGTCAAGGTAACACTTTGTTCATATGATACAGTGCCCTATGCACCATTGAGTGTGGATAAGGGTTATAAGATTATAAAGACTACATCTCCGTATTTCCTTCGCAATCAATATTTTTCATACTTATTACTTTATTTTAGAGTAGACATTATTTATGTGCCCATGTGGAGTGCACGCCACTGGTTCTGAGGGGCGAAAAGTAATCAAATAACATGAAACCTTCGAAATTTGTGGAAACATTGAGATCATTACCCTAGTCAAAGATGACAAGGAAATAGACTGGCCCGAATTGCTCTTCAAGAGAACCCAGACGGAAGAAAACCATCTGGAAGAACTCCAAAGCAAGGTTAGTGTCGCGCACTTTGAATCAGAGTTTCTGGGTTTGAGTCCATTCTACAATAGCAAGACTTTGATAAGTTTTTTTTATTTTTATTTTACAAGACTTAACAAGATTTCTATTTTTGATAATGGGCAGCTTATGACGGCTGACAGTCTACATCACAAAAGACGGATAACGAAACAGTCAGATACGAGGATCTATAAGAAAAAAGAAGAATAATTAGATTTTCTTTTACCTAACGTCCAAGTGACTCTGAAATCTAGCTACGGCTTATGCAATACCGTTTATCATGTCCCTACTCAGGCTTCAACTTTATAATTTTCATAGCCTTTGCCTACTTGTGAGTGGATTTACTCTTTATGTTAAAAGTTAGTATAATTTCATGTAATTCATGAGTGAAAATTCTAGGCAAAAGCACTCGCTGAAGAATAAGAAGGAAACATAGAGTCATTATCTAGTAGCCCTGGGAGCATCTATCAGTAGAAAGAAAAATAACGAGGAAACATGTAGTCATTTTCCTAATTATTGAAATTACAATGAAAGGTGTGTTGAGATGGTTTGGGCATGTAGAACGAATAAATGAGGAAAGAACGTTAAAACAAATTTATGAGGCAAATGTTATTGGAAAAAGGAGCAAAGGAAAACTGTGAAAAACATGGCACGATCAGGTATGCCAAATACTTGAAAGTGGTCATGTTAAGAGTCATAATCATCGGCGGGTATGTATGAGGAGATGCATGAACGTGGAAGAGGCGAAAAATGTTTGCAAAGACAGAGTGGTGTGGCGTTCTATTCTTTCTGCCTAACCCTGCGTGGAAGCGGCGTGTTATAGTTAGTTAGTTAGTTTAATTGAAGTTTTGCTTATAAATTAAATTTTAGCTTACATACGTACATTGGTATGTCTACACGCCAGTAGTATAAGGATACAAGTCAAGTTTCCATTTTTTTTTCATTTTAGTTTTACTGGGTAAATACCACTTTATCATTAAATCTGTGGTGACACTTGTTTCAATGCACTTCACATCATATTCAAACGTTGGTTTATATTTACTAAACATTATATGAAATTTAAATTAAATTTGAAATTTCTATTCTTTCTGCCTACCCCTGCGGGGAAGCGACGTAATGGTTAGTCAGTTAGTAAGTTATGTAGTCATTTTCTAGTAGTTAGTAAGTTATATAATCATTTTCTAGTAGCCCTGTAGTTCTTTGCTGCGAATTGCAATCTCTGTAGGTAAGTACCCGGCGGTAGTTGTCTCTGCTAATTCACTTAAATGCCGCCTCTTTTAATTAGCGCCGCCACCTCGCTACAAATATATCCGCCAATAATACTCCTTCCCGCGCTTTTTCTGCAAAATGGCCGCCAAGACCGAGGGCCCGTGGGCGCGGGCCGATTGGAGGTGAGATTGCAGATGTTTTCGGTAATTAGTTCGGAAACGTTATAGCGGCTGGAGAAAATTAAACGCGCCCTGGATGGCTTCCGTAATTATGGCCGTAACACGTTACGAATTGAGATTTTACTTTGAAAGTGACTTACAATGGGAATATTAATAACAAATAATAATTATCACTGAGTTCTTTGAAATGATTTCACGTAATTAACTGAAATTACTTTTTTTTTTAAATAGATTTTTTTTAAATTATAAAATATAAAATAAAATAAAGTATATTAAAAATATGATTTGTATTTGAAGCACTGACTTTGTGATTTCCCACTTTATATTTGATATACATGTTTGTTTTAAAATCAGTATAAATATATTATTATTACTTAATTATGTAAAATGTCTACCGGTTTCAAAGCTTACCGTTTCCTTTTCGAAACTGGTTAATACAAAAACACTATATATTTGTAGTAATTTTACGTAATCAACTGAAAATACTTCAAAACATATTTTTAGGTCAATTTTTTAAATAAAAAAATAAAATAAAATATACTTAATAATATAATATGAAGCAATAACTTTGTGATTTTCACTTTATAATTGATTTATTACTTTGTTTTAAATCAGTTTAAATGTTTTATTATAACTTAATTATGTATGATGTCTACCTATTTCAAAGCTAACCTCTTCCTTTTCAAGAGTTATTAATACTAAAACACTATCTACTTGTAGTAATTTCACTAATCAACTAAAAATACTTGAAACATATTTTATTGTAATTTTTTTTATATAATATATATATATATATATATATATATATATATATATATATATATATATATATATATATATATATATATATATATATATAAATATATACTATATATATATATATAAATATATATATACACACATATATATATATATATATATATATATATATATATATATATATATATATATATATAAAATTGAGTTACATTATACAAAATCAGTATTAATATTTTTTTTACTGATTTTAAAACAAAGTTTTATTTAAATTATTAAATGGAAAATCACAAAATTATTTCTTCAGATTCAAATTATATTATTCAGTATATATATATATATATATATATATATATATATATATATATATATATATATATATATATATATATATATATATATATATATATATATATATATATATATATATATATATATATATATATATATATATATTGGGTTGATGCAAAAGTTTTGACCGTTTTTTACATATATTTTTTTTTAAATTTTTTTCTTGTGTATTATTTATTGAATTAATTATATAATTTCCATAAGTTCTTATAACCTTCTCCCATCTTTCTATCAACTTATAAATACCAGTAGTATAAAATTCCGTGGATTTTAATGCGAAAAATGAAGTAAGGGATGTTTTTACCTGCTCTATTGAATAATTTTTTTCATCATTTAATTTTTTTTGCAGTGATCGGAATAAATAAAAATCAGAAAGAGCAAGATCTGGAAAATACAGTGGATGCTTGATAACATCCCAATTTAACTCATTTAGCTTGTGTTAGGTCATCATAGCCACATGTGGTCGCGCGTTGTCGTGATGAAACACTGCCCCTTTTCTGTTTACCAATTCTGGTCTATCCTTTTGAAGGACCATGTTCAATTTAGATAATTGCTGACAATATCGTTCTGCTGTACTTGTCTTATCGTGTTCCAAGAGTTCAAAATACACAGTACCCTTATTATTCCACCAAACACAAAGTATAACTTTTTTTATGGATTTCGGCCTTCGAAGTTGTTAATGGGGCTTGTCCAGGTATAGTCCAATGTCTTTTTCTTGTCACGTTGTTGTACACGACCCATTTCTCATCTCCCGTCACCAAACGATGCAAAAAAGATTCTTGTTTTTGTCTCGCACTCAAAGCAACGCGCGTTAAAACACGATCCAATAAATTGGCAGCCATAAATTGATGAGGTATCCAAACGTCGTACCGCGAAACCATTCCATACGCTTCAAATGTCTTAATGCGATTGTTTGGTTGACTCCCATCATTGACACAATCTCCCTGATGGTTAGACGTGGATTGGTGTCAATTATGACTTTTAATTCGTCGTCATCAGACTTCAATGGCCGCCCGGTACGTGGTTTATCAATGAGTGAAAAATCTCCAGATCGGAATTTTGCAAACCATCTTCGTACCTGTCGAACTTTGATGACATCTGCTCCATACACTTCACAAATGTTTTTGGTTGCCACACTCGCGGTATTGCCTTTACGGAATTCATAAAGTTAACAATGACGTAAATGCACTTTATCGAACGACATTTTGAAAAAATACAAGGGGTTATTACTGTACTCTAGCCAGGCCAAAACTGAATAGAAAGTAGAGGGAAAGCATCCTTTATACAATGGAATCATAAAAAAAGAAGATACTCTTCATGATTTATGAAAAAAAAAAATTTACCTGGGATCATAAAAAACGGTCATTACTTTTGCATCAACCCAATATATATATATATATATATATATATATATATATATATATATATATATATATATATATATATATATATATATATATATATATATATATATATATATATATATATATATATATATATACAATATATATATATATATATATATATATATACTGAATAATATAATTTGTATTTGAAGAAATAATTTTGTGATTTTCCATTTAATAATTTAAATAAAACTTTGTTTTAAAATCAGAAAAAATATTTTATTAATACTGATTTTGTATAATATAACTCAATTTTGTATAAAGTCTACCCGTTTTAAAGCTCACCGAATTTTCGAAATGAACTGAACTCCTAAAACGCTTACTACTTAATTTTGACAAGCATAAAGTTTTAAAACGATTTAATATATTATGTTACTGTGTTTTTAAATGTATAATACTAGTTTAGAATTTAAGATAAAACCGTTTATTAATAATAAAAAAATACGTTGAAAAAATCTTGTAAGCTCTCACCTGTAAAGTAACAGATTTGCAGGTAGAGTACTTTACGTAGGGGCCGTCGATATAACATAATTTATTATAAAATATTTATATTGATTTTAAAACAAAGTTATATATAAATTATGTACTAAAAAAGACTTAACAAACTGGTGATGGAGCAGTTTGTCATTAAATTTTTAACCCTTTCTTTCCGGAGATGTATAGCTAGTAAACGATATCAATGTCGATTGACAATATTGAATGATTTCAGCGCTGACAATGTCGAGTTGAACAATTCATCGTTGAATTTTGATAAACGATCAATATTACAACTTTGTTTGTTCTACACGCTCTGAACAAAAGTGTTATATCTACTTTCGTATCTTACCCGCATTGTTCGCCGATTCCCGATTGGAAATGGTTTCCCGGTTTCGCCTTTAAAACGCACCGGACATCATCCGATAATTCGACTAATGGTTCCGGCTAGTGGTCAGAGTGAATGGAAATACGGCGGGCGTTGAACATTTTGGAAATTGTCAAATCATGCGTTATAAGCCGAAAAGGCTAGTTATGACTTGTTTTTTGAAAAGCCCTACTGGACGGCATTAAGCGAAACAAAACCAACCTATTTTAAAAACAGTATTATAAACGAATATAATAGAAATATTGTTGATGTCTATTTGACTATTTGATAAAGAAAGTTTTTATTCTTTGGTAAAAACATTTAATATAAGTTTATTAAATAGTTATACTTTTATGTATACGACAGTTTATTTTTTATTTTTAGATTACTTAAGTGAAAACCTGTAAATAGAATTTTGTTTTTTAAATTTTATTTATTATGTTATATTTGATAATATTCTGTTGATTTTCCAATAAATATAAAAAAATTAAGAAAAAGAATACATACGATTTCAAAATTTATTTTGAATGAGACTTGTAGAAGTATATTTAATTTTTGAAAAATAAAATAAACAAGTCAAAAATTCACAATAAACTGCTATGAAGCAGTTTGTAAAATATATATATTTTTAATTTGTTTATATTGTTATATTTAAGTTGTAACGTGTATCTCATAAATGAGAAAAAAAGTAAAACTTCTTTATAAATGTGCAAAAAAAAATCTGAATACGTGGTTTATAAGAGATTTTATAACGTACGATGCAAAACAGTTTGTATGTTTTATTACAACGGGAATATTTGATCGGTATATTTTGGTGCGATAATTTGCATTAAAATATCAAGGAGGATATTGGTGATCTCATCCATTAAGGGTGTTATGCATAAACTAAAATACTACATATCGTAGTCGTACAGGAGAAAGTGACCAACTTACCATTAGGAGTCAATTTTGATTGGCAAGAAAATAAACATCAATACAGTTAGTCATTTTTAACAAGTCAATATATTATGCTCCTAAGTATAAAATTCTTTGGTATTTTTTAGGGCAATATTAAGCTAGTAAGATATCAAATAGTCAACGATCACGTTTTTGTAAAAAATGCACTTGGTCACTTTCTCCTGTATGACTACGATATGATCCTGCAGTGCTAGATTTTTTAAAGTGACAGCTATTTCGCCTTGCGTGATTTTTGAATTATATTTACCAGGGTTAAATTTAATTTAAAAAAATCACATCAATATGTAACAAACATATTATATTTTGACATCTCAAATTAGACGAAGAAGAAAGAATATACAGAGCTTACGGCCGTCAAAAGTTTAAGTGATTCTACCCATGATTGACAACCACACTACTCAAATTCTTTAAACTTCTAGATATATTATTCAAACTCGTAACACAGTATGCGCGAGTTTACTTTAGCCATCTATGGTGGGACGAGAAAAGCTTTTATTAAGCAGAGACTTTTTCATTCGGTATGTGAGGTCCATACATATGCGTATTTTTTTTTATTTTTAAAAATACACAGCAAGACTTTTTCATTTGGTATGTGAGGTTCATACATATGTAATTTTTTTGATTTTTCAAAAATACATGAACCCCGTATCCCATGAACTGTAGCCAAACGCTCCAACCACTGCGCTGCAAAGACGGACGACACATATTTCGACGGCGATATAGATATCAAAGTTTGAGAAGCACGGTGGGAATTCGGTCCAGAAGTTGTCAAACTTTTAGCTCGGAAGCACCTCGACACAGACTTGCGTGAAGTTGGTCGCCAGACACGGCTGCCTGGTGTGTCTGGATATATTTGTGTCTAACTTGTGAGAAATATTGAACCTCGTACTGGCGGACATGCCGACTGCACTGTGCTTGCTACATGGGACATTTGGATTTAGCTGCATGAAGTTGCCAAAACTCGTAATATCTCGGCAAACGTATGTGTAAGGAAAGGGTGTCCATATAGGGGTGGGTATCGTGAAGATTTTATGCAACTCTCCTTATCATTCACTTTAATAAACACTAATTCATGACTACCAGTTTTGAAATAATCATTTCATCATCAGATCATTAAAATAGATTTATAACAGTCTGAAATTTTTTTTTTAAACAAAGTAAGAAGACAAATGAATCACAATGGGATTTTTTAAATGGACTTAAAATAAAATTTAGTTACTTATTTATTCAAGTTTTAAGCCTTGTATAGATTTACAGGGCTTATAACTTGTCATAGGCTGATTTCAGTAATCACTTTATACACGTGTAACATTTACCATTCTACTTATGACTGACAATCACACTTATGATTTTTTTGGAATAAATTTATAATAAATTAATGACAAACTAGTATTTTTCTTTGTATTAGTCATATATATATATATATCGTATAATTGAAACTTTCTTAACATGTTATATTCTCCAAAAAGGGACCAAGCTCTTGTACTTGGAGAATTCACTCAATGTTAATTGATCGTATTTAATTAATGATATAAAAATCTTTTTTCTTTTCATATATATCGTATAATTCAATCATTCTCTCATATCGCTCACTCCTTTCAAGAACGTCATAAATCAAAAAAAACTTGATTTTTCAGGAGAACGTTTTTAAAGTTCAAAAATATAATACAATGTATTAAAAATAAATATAAAGCCACTTATTGAACTTTTTACTGTGCAACAGATCTTTTTAGGTAAAACCTGAAGGTTCTTTCTCCATTTGAAAAATATATAATATAGTTAAAAAAAAAAAAAACAATACCTTTTCTTCAAAATGCAAAAACAACACTTTATGCCCTGTAGCGGGTAAATATTATAAAGTACATTTTCTGGGCATTCCGAAATAATGCACAACTGAAAATTGACGATTTTTGATTTATGACGTTCTTGAAAGGAGTGAGCGATATATCTAAAATATTTAAAAAATACATTTTGCATGTGATGATCACTTAAACCAGCCAAAAACTAGGATACCCAAATTGTGACAACTATATATAAAACTTATATTCCTCTCTCCTAATCGGAGTGAGCGATATGTGAGTTGCTGAATTACCAATGACTGAGTTATGTAAGCTTTTAATCTAGCAGTAACCCTTATATAAATGTTTGTCCAATTTTTCCCGAATTATTTCACATTTAAAGAGACGTCTAAAAATATGATTATAATACATATAAGAGTTTCTACTTTATAAAAAGCTTCTTTACATCTCACCAATAGATGTCTCTAGTGAAGTTCTCGTGATTCAAGAACAAGTTTTATAAATTGGTTCATATATATAGAACTTCCAAGAATTTGAGTAGTGTGCTTGTCAAAAATGGGTAGAATTGGTGAATGTAACACGTGTGTAAAGTGATCACTTAAACCAGCCTTTGACGGCCGTCAACCCCGTAAGTGCCCAGACTTCCATATTCTTTTTCATCTTTGATGAGTTATCAAAAAATAATATGACGATTATAATTATTTTAATAATATTTTAATATAAAAACATTGTAATATTTATGAAAATGTGTATATTTATCGTGCGATTCTTTTCGTCCTCGATTGTACCATCCCTTCGTATACCGTTGCATCATTATCCTGTATCCAAAGTTGCACCTCGCAAGCCTTTGTAGGGGTTCGGGAAAAATCTAATTTCGATCGCATTTACATACCTGACGAACCACCTCCCTCCTACTGGACTCTTAAGTTTATTCAATGCAATTTCGCCTGAACTTGCATAGAGTTGAGAATACTGTAATCATCCATGAAGATTTAAAATAAATAAAAATTATTTTTAATCTGATCGAGTGCAGTAATCCAAGGTGAATTTAAATCTACACAAACGTCAGAAATACAAAAACGTAATCTAAAAAAAGACAATTTAATGAATGTATGTGTATTTCGTTTTATTATTTTAAATGGAATAACCCGCAAAGTTTCTATTGAATATGCTTGTCTGCAGGAAGGATAGTAAGGATAAGGAAGGTAAATGTGAAACATACATCGCAAACACCCAGACCAATTGAAAATAAATCTTCATATATTCATATATATTTTTTTAATATCTTGTCAGATACAGGATTATATACCCCACGGATGATATATCAATAAAATGGGTTTTATTCATAATTTTTATTTTAAGCTATGATTTCTTTTTTTTATAATTTCAATAAAACTTTGTTTTAAAATCACTCAACATAAACAACGTATTGCTTTGTAATTATAGTTACGACAGTAAAAGTTTATTCTTAATTAATCTTTACAATATTTTTCTTCTGACAGTTCACAATATTATATTTTTCTATCTGATGTCTTTTGTTTATTCAGTGCGACGCATGCGACATCTGGCGGTAGATTTGTTCTTTATGTAGGTACTTAATAAAATGTATGAGTACCTAGGTATTTTATTACATATATATATATATATATATATATATATATATATATATATATATATATATATATATATATATATATATATATAAATTTGTTAGAAAACAATTTTTTTTATTTTCGTATCAAATATTCTCCTGATCTTCGCCGTTCCAACCCTTTTCAACCCTTCGCTAAGATACCCGCCCGACTAACCCCACTAACTTATTCTTTATCCTGTTCCATATTAATCCAATTTATTAACCCCCTGAAGCCCACAGGTGTGCCAATTACAATAATAAATAATCCACTCACATTTTGATTACTGGTACAAGCTGCTGCCTTCCTTCAGGCACACAGCGAAAGCTGGTTAGCAGGTAATTGCAAATTGTTTTTTTTTTTATATTTATAAATTTCATAATACCAGATCTTCGAAATAAATAAATACATATATTTGTTATTTATATTCTTAATTTGTTTCAAATATATTTTTTTCACTTGATCAATGTTTAAAAAATTTTCAACTTTTTTCTTAAGTGAAATATTGTAAACATTTTATCAAAATACATATAATAAACGGAATATACATACGATCATATGCCAACATTAATATTTTACGGAATGAAAAACGTTGACATGGGGAATATAACATGAATAATATTTTTTCGTTTTAATGACATTTATTACATGAATAATCTGTTTTCAATTTTGAATCAAATATAATGTGTTATGCTGTTTTTGACATTTGCTTTAAATTGATTTAAATTAGCAATTTAAGATTTAATTCATCTTAATTTTAATAAATAAATTTGAAATTGAAAAAAATTTGAAAATGATATTTAAAACAATTTATGTGTTGTAAGTATGTTTCAGCACATCCATATTATAAATAGATTAAACACTCATTTAAAAAAAAATCTATGGTTTTTTGAAAAATCTTTTATAACTTAATGTTAGTAACTAAACAGTATTTGAAATTCATTTTAACATATGCTTTAACTTTAAAATTAACTTTATTTTAATATTTATATAAAAAAAGTTTTAGCACTTGCAATTACTTTATTTACAAACTTATTTTAACTACGTTTGATTTTTTTTCTTATAGAATAAGGATATAATAAAAATTTATTAGTCATGCAAAAAAACACACTGTTAGTGTTCTTTATCTAAAAACCATCATCACATCATTGTATGGCATATACCTGTATATGTAAAAATACATATCAGCTCATCAAGTTATGAAGTTTAAAAAAAAGCTCAAAAGAATTTTCGATAATTTATTTGAGGTATAAGTATATAGAATTAATATTCATATTAATATCAGTCAATGCATCCAGTGAAAAATTGTAAAAATATTAATTTTTAAATATCATTTCGCGTAAACTATATTATATTGAATTAAAGATCTTTAACTTTGAATGACGTCATTGTACGCTGATCAATACCGATATAAAATGAAGATACCGGCTCTGGTCCGGCTTGCCAGAAACCACTCTGATCTCAACTTCATCTGTCTGCTAAGAAAACCAGTAACAGTGGAGCCATCTCTTCTCTCGGTGGCGATATGAATATTTATACCACCGCCGTTCGTAATTGGATTATATTACATCTCCAAAGGAGGTCGAGATGACTTTATTAGGGTTTGAAGGGGTTATGATACTTTTAGATTAATTGTGGTCGCAAAATTTTGCGGTGTCGCGACGGAGAGTTAACCAGTTCATGCCACGCTTAAAAAAATATATTTGGATATTTTTATGTTTGTTTATTTAACAAAATAGTAAAAAATCATTTTTAAAAATCATTTAGGAGCCTGCTACTTCAAACCTTATTAGCAAGGGCGTGTTTCCATATAGGTAGAAAAGCAGTGCTTATCCTATACCCGCGTGACATATAAAAACGCAACCAGTAGGTACCTATCCTACCTTACTAAGTAGTACCAGCTTATCTTACTACCTAGCTCTACAGCCTACCCTAGTAAGTTTTTTAACTAACTGCCTACCCTAGTACCTTTTTTAACTCACTGCCTTACTCTACTGCCTACACTAATTGAATATCTGTGCATTCCACTGACAGCCTACTGCTATAACACTAGGTTTATAAGATATTGGTTTATTGATACAATTAACTAACTTACTAACTTTTCTTGAATGTTTTTCGCAGATACTTTATGGCACATTTTATTAACTTTATAAAATAAAACAACTTTGTTGAAATTAAATCAATTAACTTTAACCTAACTATGAGTATTATACTGTTTTAAAATTAGTACATGAGAATGACAAGGTTTTTTTTAAACCGGTTGGAAAAAGTGTACCAATAAAAAGTGGTTAAAATAAAGTTGTTTTATTTTATAAACTTACTAACTAACCATCACGCAATGGGTAGGCAGAGAGAATACACTGCCAAACCACTCTGTCTTTGGAAACATTCTTCGCCCCTTCAACATTTATGCATCTCTTCGTACATGCTTTTTTACAATTATAAAATTGATTATTTCTAAAACTTACCCGGCCGCTTTCAATTATTTGTCAAGAATTTGGTTTTGCCATGTTTTCCTCGGTCTTTCTTGCTCCTTTTTTCAACCACATTTGCCTCATATATTCATTTTACTCTTAACATGTTCAAACCATCTCAAAACACCTTTAATTTGATCAATAAAGCATGTCATACTCAAATTTCGGAATATCAGTCCTTATACTAATTCGTTCACTAATTTTAGATTCTTTATATTCTTCATCTATATCAAGATATATTTTTATTCAATATTGTTCTGAATAACTCCTTGGGGTGAAGTTTAATCTGGAATTTGTGAACCAAAATTTAGACACACTCAAAATATTGTTAGTAAAAATAACCTTAGAATCACAAAATCTAGATTATCTCCAATTACAGGAGTTATTTTGACATCTAATAGAATTGGTGAATGTTACACGTGTGCAAAGTTATCACTTAAACCAACCTATGACGGTCGTCAGCCCCGTAAATGCTCAGTTTTCCATATCATCTTCGTCTTTGATGAGATGTCAAAAAAAATGAACCTTGTATTCGATTAGGGAAAAAAACGTCAAACTTCTTTAAAAATTGCCCAGGACACATACCATTTTATAAATGTACACATGATATTTTCGTAAGATAAGGCAAAACGGCTCCCGTATTTATCTCATTTTCGATAGAAAAGTTTTCAGAAACGACGCGGGGTAGGAAAAAAGCGCTTTACAGCGCGGAAAATGGCGGGAAAGCGGGGTAATGGCGCCGCAGACGGCGGGAAAAGGAAACGGATGCCACGGACGCCATCTTGGAGTCATGGCCGCTACTTCCGGTTACTTTAAACATACGTGCTCTGCAGCGCTTAACAATGCCGGCTTTGAGATATGAAGCTACTCAACTTCTTTCTGCGCTATTTTATTTTATCCTCGCATTTCGTCGGCCTCTCTAGCACAGTGTTTTGCAATATTTTTTCGAGCTTGGCTTTCAAACCAAGTGAATTAAAACATTGCTGTGTTTTGTAAGTACAGGTTTTTTACTTCATGTTGGACGTTTTACAAATTTAATTGGACGCCTTTCTAACCAAATTGGACGCATCATAAATCAAATTGGTGTTTTATAAACAAAATCGAAGGTATAACTTATTAAATTGAACGTCTAACACATAAAATTGGACGTTTTACAGGTATTCACAATATGAATATATATATATATATATAAATATATATATATATATATATATATATATATATATATATATATATATATATATATATATATATATATATATATATATATATATATATATATATATATATATATATATATATATATATATATATATATATATATATATATATATATATATATATATATATATATATATATATATATATATATATATATATATATATATATATATATATATATATATATATATATATATATATATATATATATATATATATATATATATATATATATATATATATATATATATATATATAAATATATATATATATATATATATATATATTATATATATATATATATATATATATATATATATATATATATATATATATATATATATATATATATATATATATATATGTACTAATATGAATATATTATAAAAATCTTTTTTTTTATGAATACAATATAACGTCCATTTTGTGTTTTAAAACGACTAATTTGTAGTGAAAAACCAGTATCCTGCATATTGTCACTACTCTTAATTCCCGTAATAAACTTTTTTTGTGATAAGTGTCATATTACCAGGAGTTGGCAAAAGAAGGATGAAAGTAGACTAAATGCGGTCGAAATGCGATTTCTCAGAAGAATGTGCGACAAAACGATGCATGACAGATGTTCGAATAGTGAAATAAGGATGGAATGCAAAACTGAGATAAGCATTATCGATCAAATTAAGAAAGGTGTGTTAAGATGGTTTGGACATGTATAACGAATGAGTGGCGAATTTAATTGGAATAGGAGCAGAGGAAGACCGAGAAAAACTTGCCACTATCAGGTATGCCAAATACTTGAGAGCGGTCAGGTTAGGGGTCGAAACAATCGGCGGGTGTGTATGAGGAAATGCATGAACGTGGAAGAGGAGAAGAATGTTTGCAAAGAGATTGGTGTGGCTTTCTAATTTTTCTGCCTACCCCTGCATGGAAACGGAGTAATGAATTTAGTCATATTACCAAATAAAACAAAAATCATTTGTGAATGACAACTTTTTTGTGTTTATGAATGTAAACACGACTAGTTTTGAAAACTGCCTGCTTATATTCTCATCAACATGTATTTTAGGAGAACTATGAATGTGGAAGATGCGATGATTAATTTCAAGGGCAGATTGATTTAGCATTCTATTCGCTATGTTTATTCCTGCGGAGAAGTGACATGATAGTTGGTTAGTTAGTAAGTTTATAAAATATGAAGTAATTTTTTTTTAAATACACACTTACCCTACATGTTCTTGCTTAACTACAACCTTAAAACTGCCCCTCCAATAACCACCTCCAATAACCACCCACCCACCTCTAACAGTATGTAAAAAAAAAATTGCGTTTTACTTTGTTTTTTCACCCGTTGATAAAAAATACCTGTAGTTCTCGAAACTAGTCGTGCTGAAATTAATAAACTCAAAAATTGTCTGAGACTGGTTTTTCATTTTTTTTAATTAAAATCATTATGTTATTCCAACTCAATAAATATTAATCAAAACTAGTGTAAACCCTTGCTGGTCCAATGTCAAATCTCATTCGACATCGATTTTTTCCTCTTAGGTACCATGTCGGATGTTATTCGACATTTTTTTCATCATTAGTATTATTTATTTAAATTCCAAGCTTACATTTTTGTCACTCGTATCTATTACAACAGTATGTGGAGCAGAAGACAAAAGATTTTTCCTATTGGAATGTCTACCTACATTTTTTTTTTAATTTTGGGGGACCGAAAAGGTTTGAGATATGTTTTGATATAAATTTGATCTTATGGAACTTATGTCCAGGTAGGAATGGTTGGGATACTTATCAGTTTAAAAAAATGACAACATAAAAACATTTTTTTTTTATAAAATTTTATTTCTATACTTTCATTAGTTATCTACATTTTACATGTTTTAACTTCTTATCGATTCTACTCATTGACTTTTTTATAACAATCAGTATATTTTTATCAAGTGTATAATGGTTTTATATCTAAATTAATGTACGAATTCTAAATGGATATATTAAACGAAAATAAAGGTAAAGTTTATTTAAGTAAGGAAAAATAATGAATTCTTAAATTAAACAATTTCAAACATTTTAATTATTAATTTTAAAACACAATTAAGTTGGATTTATTTTAAAATAAAAACTCTTTTTTTAAACAATTATAATGATATATTTAACTTTAAAAAACATTTGTAAAGAACACTTTTTTAGTTTTGTTTTTTCATGTAAACACGACTGGTTTGGAGAACTACAAGGTTTCTCATCAACAGGTGAAAATACAATCTTTATTTTCGCTTGTTTGTATTTTCGCTTATTTATGAGAACGAAACTAGTCGTGTTTATTTAAATATACTTAAAAAAGTGATTATCCAAGTGTTTTATCATTTTATTAATTAATTCAAAAGTTAATGACAAAATAATAAATGATGTACTTTTTATATTTCTCAAAAACAACTTTCATAAAAAATAAGATCATTCATTTTAAGATAAAAATAAAATAAATATTTAAATTAAAAAAAATGCTATTTACAAATTTTTATATGTACTTTTTTTTGGATTAGATATTTTTATATGCTAACCAATTATTAAAAATCTATTTATTTAATTTTATAATATAATACACAATATTTAAATGAAGCTAATCATTCTAGATTTTTAAAAGATAACAGTGGACAGAATTTTTATAAAATTCACCTTTTAATTCCAACACATTGCTGACTTTACAATAAAGGGTATACTCGCATTATACTTTAGACAAAGCATTACAACATTGCTGTTTATTGAATATTTTTAAATAAGTATAAACAAATATTTTATTTAATTTTATAAGTAAATTAAGGAAATTTACACAATCACTTGAAATTATGTCAACTTTGTGAGAAATTATTTTTCAACCACACTTTATTATTGATTTATTATGATTATTTTTAATATAATTAAGAAAAGAAAAAATCAAATAAAAAGCTCATTCCTTGATTAAAAAATTAAAAGTTAATTATTTCGATTTTATTTTAAACCTGTCAATATAAGTGTATTTTTTTTCTTGTTTTATTTACCTGTTATCTTCAAAACATTTTTTTACAACGAATTACGCTTTAAAAGAATCAAATTAAATATAAAAATTAAAAAGGAGTGGGTTAAAATGGTTATATTTTTTTAATAAAAATGACATGGTTAAAACATCTTTAATTATGAAATATAAACACATGTATTCGACCTTTTTGAGATGTAAACATAACTAGTTTCGAGAATACAGATGTTATATGAAAATACTAACAAATAATTTGTATTTTCACCAGTAGTTAAGAAGTAGTAGAGGAAATCTGTAGTTCTCGAAACTAGTCGTGTTTACATTAATATACTCAAAAGTGGTTTTATTAAGAAAAAAAAATATTAATTTTGTATAATCAAATTGTTATTTTGTTCCACAAAATTAATGCCGAATCAATAAATAATTTATATTTCTCTCTATAATTTTACAAAGCCTTAAATTTAACATTGAAAACAGTATGTACATAATCATTTTCATAAGCTTTTATTTTTTTAAATATATCTACTAATTAGTAATAATTTTAACCATACATATTTAAAAACATTTAAAAAATTAGGAAGTGAACGTTTTTAAAAACAATTTAAAGCCAGATGGACACAATAATTTAAAATATTGACATATTTGAATTATTTCCAAATTCCATTTTAAATTATTAAAAATTTAAAAAATTGACACTAACAACCATAGAACAAGTTTAATAATTGACAAAAATATGAAGAAAAAATATGTCGTCTAAATTTTGGTAACCCTGAAATTATTGACGGGTTTCTTCTCTATAATGGACATTTCTTCGTTTCACTCAATGAATTGGTTGCAGGGCTGTGCCAAACTCTTCTGCGCTCCTGTACCTCGCACTGTGGTCCCTGGGCCATTGTGTAGCTATGAAAATAATAAAAACACAACGCATGAATCACGATGAAAGCACAAAATGAAATTTAAAATTTGTACTAACATTTCTTGGCAGGACTGCATTTTATATAATAAAATAACAACTATTTAGCTTTTTTTCAAACTGATGAATCCCGGCCACTGGTCAAATAAAATTTATGTAGAAAAAAATATTACTTCATATTAATATTAATAATAAAACCCTTATCCGCACCCCAATGGTGCATAGGGCACTGCATCATATAAACGCAGTGTTATCTTGATCGTTTACACATGAAGGAAAGGTGATCAGCCCTCCGCTTCAGGTACCAGTCCATGGTAATTTTGAATATATATACGGTGAAAAAAAATCACTTATATTTATTTTACCCCCCTTGGGAATCGAGCCCGGGACCTCCAGAACGGTAGCCGAGCGTGCTGACCATTACACTACGGAGGCGGACAGAATATGAATATTTTAATAAAATATTAACTAGACTGGGGTTCGAAGGTTAAAGATTGGTTAGTATAGAATACACAAATGGATATTATAATTTAAAAAATGACAAATTTAAAAACAATTATGTAAGTAAAATAAATACCTTTGTAGTGCATGTCTCTGTACATTGTTGGGCAGTTACCATTCTGAAACAAATGTATTTTATTAATACAATGCATTTAAAATTATATATTTTTCAAACAGTATATCAGCTTTTAAAGTAATCGTTTCAATTAAACTCTAGATGAAAATCTCCACCCCTCGATTTAAACATCACTTTGAAAATTCACGTTTTATTGATGGAAAAGAGCTACAAAATTATTTTTAAAGTTAAAACAGGTTCTTATGATATATCTATACAAATGTTTAAATTCTTGCACTTAAGTTTTGTGCCGAAATTTTTTGGTGGTAAAATTAATTTTGAAATTCAAATAAATCTATATATGAGTCTTCATGATGCAGTATGTATGCAGATTTTGTATGGAGGATAACGAAACGCCAATCCACATTCTCTACAATTGTGACGCACTCGCTCACAAACGAAGTCACATCCTTGGAGGACCTCTACTGGACTCCGAGAAGGTGAAGCTCCTACCACCAAGACAGGTCGTGAGTTACATGACTCACGTAGGTCTTGGCAGTGAGCTGTAACACAGAGGGAGGTCGCAATAGACCTAATATGGTCACGGTGACATAAGGGATGCAAGATCCCTTGACTTAAAAAAATGTATGGTTGTTGGATTATTTTTACTGTAAGGGTGATTATTTTAAATGAAAATATAAAACTATATAGGCTGTTTGAAAAAACTCGTTGTTTTTCACTATGTAGGCTGTTTGTTAAACTAATTGTTTTTCAAGACTTACCGCAAGGGTGATTATTTTAAATGAAAATATAAAACTATATAGGCTGTTTGTAAAACTCGTTGTTTTTCAATACATAGGCTGTTTGTTAAACTAGTTGTTTTTAATGACTTGCTGTCATTCGAGGAATTTAATTAATTCTTGCATTATTTTCACCATAAGGGTGATTATTTTAAATGAAAATATAAAACTACATAGGCTGTTTGTAAAACTCGTTGTTTTTCACTACATAGGCTGTTTGTTAAACTAGTTGTTTTTCATGACTTGCTGTCATTCGAGGAATTCAATTAATTCTTGCATTATTTTTACCGTAAGGGTGATTATTTTAAATGAAAATAAAAAACTATATAGGCTGTTTGAAAAAACTCGTTGTTTTTCACTATGTAGGCTGTTTGTTAAACTAATTGTTTTTCAAGACTTACCGCAAGGGTGATTATTTTAAATGAAAATATAAAACTACATAGGCTGTTTGTTAAACTCGCAGTTTTTCACTACATAGGCTGTTTGTTAAACTAGTTGTTTTTCAAGACTTGTTGTCATTCGAGGAATTTAATTAATTCTATCATTATTTTAACCATAAGGGTGATTATTTTAAATGAAAATATAAAACTACATAGGCTGTTTGTAAAACTCGTTGTTTTTCACTACATAGGCTGTTTGTTAAACTAGTTGTTTTTAATGACTTGTTGTCATTCGAGGAATTTAATTAATTCTATCATTATTTTAACCATAAGGGTGATTATTTTAAATGAAAATATAAAACTACATAGGCTGTTTGTAAAACTCGTTGTTTTTCACTACATAGGCTGTTTGTTAAACTAGTTGTTTTTAATGACTTGCTGTCATTCGAGGAATTTAATTAATTCTTGCATTATTTTTACCGTAAGGGTGATTATTTTAAATGAAAATATAAAACTACATAGGCTGTTTGTTAAACTCGCTGTTTTTCACTACATAGGCTGTTTGTTAAACTAGTAGTTTTTAATGACTTGCTGTCATTCGAGGAATTTAATTAATTCTTGCATTATTTTTACCGTAAGGGTGATTATTTTAAATGAAAATATAAAACTACATAGGCTGTTTGTTAAACTCGCTGTTTTTCACTATGTAGGCTGTTTGTTAAACTAGTTGTTTTTCATGACTTGCTGTCATTCGAGGAATTTAATTAATTCTTGCATTATTTTTACCGTAAGGGTGATTATTTTAAATGAAAATATAAAACTACATAGGCTGTTTGTTAAACTCGCTGTTTTTCACTATGTAGGCTGTTTGTTAAACTAGTTGTTTTTCATGACTTGCTGTCATTCGAGGAATTCAATTAATTCTTGCATTATTTTTACCGTAAGGGTGATTATTTTAAATGAAAATATAAAACTACATAGGCTGTTTGTTAAACTCGCTGTTTTTCACTATGTAGGCTGTTTGTTAAACTAGTTGTTTTTCATGACTTGCTGTCATTCGAGGAATTTAATTAATTCTTGCATTATTTTTACCGTAAGGGTGATTATTTTAAATGAAAATATAAAACTACATAGGCTGTTTGTTAAACTCGCTGTTTTTCACTATGTAGGCTGTTTGTTAAACTAGTTGTTTTTCACGACTTGTTGTCGTTCGGGGGCATTTGTTATTCGGTGTCCATTATTTGATCAGTAAATGTATGGTACATTTCAGAATTGAATAAAAACCATTTTCCATTAAACAATGGCTGGCTATCAATCCACAGCGGGGTGACAATATTTAGTCAATCAATCAACACCCTCCATAGTCTCTCGTGTATTGCGGGGTTATCATGACATCCGGTTTTACCTATTTCCTCTTCCTACAGGATGATGAAATTTATTGATTGGATCGTTTATTCAAATTGCATTTTCCATGATTTTTCATTGACACAGATGTAAAGATGATATGTATAATTTCTTTCAACATAGATGTAGTAAAACATTTTTATAACCTCAATAGAAAAATCTACAAAAAAAATTGAAGAAATGTTTTTTTCTTATCCTTATCCGCACCGAATGGTGCATAGGGTACTGCATCGTATTGACGCAGTGTTATTTTGATTGTTTCTTACAGGCAAGGTGATTACTCCTGCACTTCAGAGATCAGTCAACGGTAACATCAAATGAATATAAGAGTTTAATTTATATTTGAAGCACTAACATTGTGATTTTCCATTTTATAATTAAAATGTAACTTTGTTTTAAAATCATTATAAATATTTTATTATAACTTAATTATGATGTCTACCGGTTTCAAAAGTAACCGCTTTTTTATCAAGACTGATTTATACTAGTATTAATCAGTCTTGATAATGTAGCGGTTAGCTTCGAAACCGGTAGACATTATAACTAAGTTATAATAAAATATTTATACTGATTTCAAAATCAAGTTACATTTAATTATAAATATAAGAGTGTGAAATAACTAATACATATTTATTTTCAACCCTCAACAAAAATTAATGTAGAAATCCGGCCATTTACAGGACTTACGACCTATCGCTGGCTGGTTTAAGTATTCACTGTATGGGTGCGTTTTAATTTTCGAAAACACGATCGATTCCACTGACAAAGTTTTAAAAAATAAAATAGGTTTTTAAAAAATATTAATGAAAAAAATTTTGGAACACTCTGTATACAGCATATATTTACGCACCATACTCAACGTACTCCTATGTACTATCCATTTGAGCTAATGTAGAAACAGGGTAGGTCATAAATAATGTACCAATTAATGTGCCACTACGATTATTCGACGGAAAATCATTACATTTTACGTCTATTTTATGTTTGCGGTTCCGAAATTATCGTTTTCGAATAAATCACACTATATTCCATTACTTTAATGAACATTCCAACACGAAAAGTTTGTTTTTAACCGATGTTGTTTTGTTTTGGGTACATGATTTAAAATAAAACTTTTTCATTCGAAAACTATCGGTTGTTATTGGAAATATATAATATGTCCATTAATGGCTTTTTTTCTTTGTACTTTACAAAACTACTATAACTTAACTAACTCTCAGTAAAATACGCGAATCATAATAAACACTAAAGAACGTACATAAAACCACACAATTTTACTTCCATTTTCTTCTTCATCCACATATTCAACTTATGACAGTAAAAAAACTACAGTATAGCTCAGATTAATTGAAACAATTTTTTTTTCGTATTTTCAACACCTTCTAAAAATGTTTTGGGGGTGTTCCTCCTATTATGGACCAGGGCTGCTTCTTTCAGTGCCTGAGATGATAAATAGCGAGAAGTATCACCCAATTCTACTGGAAAAGATACTACCTGAGATACAAAAACAAAGGTCAAATGGTAATGGAATATTTCAGCAGGATTTAACCCCCTACCACAAATCCAAAAAAAATGATGATTTTTTTCACACAAAAACAATGAACTGTGATGGATCGGTCTAGAATTTTTCCAGACATAAATTTTATTTAAAATTTATCGGCAATCTGTAAGAATCGGCTCTCCAAAATTGATTGCACTACGGCGGAAAAGCTCATTTTATTCATAATCCAGGTGCCAAAACCTTATATAATAGATGCCAAGAAGAATCAAATCTTTGATTGAGCCCAAATGAGATTATTTTAAATATTAATAGATGACTTTTTACAAAAATTCAACAATAAAGTTTAGTTTCAATTAATCTGTTCGATACTGTACATGCTTAAAGTATTCTTACATATGCATTTAAGAATAACTCTCTCATAACACAAGAAAGCACCTCCCATAAAAGCACACAAATGACAATTACACACTTTATGGTACATACATTAAGGTACATAGTATTTTTTGATATCTCATCAAAGATGAAGAAGAATATGGAAGTCTGGGCATTTACGGGGCTTACGACCGTCATAGGCTGGTTTGAGTGATCACTTTACACACGTGTAACATTCACCAATTCTACCCATTATGGACAACCACACTACTCAAATTCTTGGAAGTTCTATATATATGAACCAATTTAGAAACCTTGTTCATGAATCACTAGAACTTCACTAGAGACATCTATTGGTGAGATGTAAAGAATGTAATGGTCAAATTATAAGCTTAATAATAAAAATGAAAATGGTATTTTCTGGCGTTTCTCATGTGTGTGATTATAATCCAGGATTCGGATCTCACATACTAATATAAGAGTTTCTGCTTAGTAAAAAGCTTCTTTACATCTCACCAATACATGTGTCTCTAGTGAAGTTCTAGTGATTCATGAACAAGGTTTCTAAATTGGTTCATATATATAGAACTTCCAAGAATTTGAGTAGTGTGGTTGTCCATAATGGGTAGAATTGGTGAATGTTACACGTGTGTAAAGTGATCACTCAAACCAGCCTATGACGGTCGTAAGCCCCGTAAATGCCCAGATTTCCATATTCTTCTTCATCTTTGATGAGATATCAAAAAATAAAATGAAAATTACTCCTGTAATTGGAGATAATCCAGATTTTGTGAACAAGTATTTGGACACACTGTTGACTGACGTCAACAGACCTTGTAATTGAAGATTTTATAACTGAAGAGGTCACAGATTTTGAAGAAGCAATTTATTGCCATTTCCATTCTAACACATATCGGTCGCTCCTTTCAAGAACGTCATTAATCAACAAACTTGATGTTTCAGGAGAACGTTTTTAAAGTTTAAAATTGTAATACAATGTAAAAATAAATGTCAAGCTATTCATTGTACTTTTTACTGCAACAGATCTTTTTAGGTAAAACTTGAAGGTTTTTTTTTTCCATTTGAAATATTTTAGTTTATTTAAAAAATAATTAAATAATACCTTTTCTTCAAAATGCAATAACAACACTTTCTGCCCTGTGGCGGGTAAATATTAAGTTAAAAGGATGTACATTTTCTGGACATTCCAAAAACATGCACATCTGAAAATTGACGATTTTTTATTTATGACGTTCTTGAAAGGAGCAAGCGATATCTCTTGAGAATGGTCCTACTGGTCATTCGTTCAATTCCACCGCTTTGATTCAATATTTAAGAGTGAGAGAAATGTACAAACCTGTTGACTTTGGAAGTCAATATTCGTCCTGACAGTTCTATGATGAAGTTTTTGCAGGGGTCTGGCATTGTTTCCCAGAGGAGCTTTTGGAGTTTCTTCAGAGCCTTGCATGAGCCGCCTTAAGGCATACATCTAGAACAAATAGTTTGTTTAAAAATATATTTATCATAATATATTTTTAAATAACTCCTGTAATTGGAGATAATCCATATTTTGTGAACAAGTATTTGGATACACTCAAAATGTTGTAAATAAATTATCTGGTCAAATTATGAGCTTTAATAATAAAAATGAAAATGATATTTTCTGGCGTTTCACATGTGTGTTATTATAATACAGGATTCGGATCTCACAAACACTAATAAAAGAGCTTCTGCTTAACAAAAAGCTTCTTTTCATCTCACCAATAGATGTCTCAAGTGAAGTTCTAGTGATTCAAGAATAATGTTTTAAAATTTGTTCATAAATATAAAATTTCCAAGAATTTGAGTAGTGTGGTTGTCAATAATGTGTAGAATTGGTGATTGTTACACGTGTGTAAAGTTATCACTTAAACCAGCCTGTGTGTCGTCAGCCCCGTAAATACCCAGACTTCATATTCTTCATCATCTTTGATGAGATGTCAAAAAAATAATATATTTTCATGGTTTGTTTGAATTAAATTTGGTACTTCCAAGGTCTCTGTATTCAATTTCTTTCGGATTTTATTTTATTAATTAATATTTGATATCTGTCTTTCGAATTATATTAAAATTCTGAGACCAATGATTTATCTAAAAATATAAAATTTTAAAATAAAACACTTGTATAAGACCAAATATTTAGTTTATCAATATAAACATGACTAGTTTCGAGAACCACACATGTTCTCAACAAGACGTGAAAATACAAACTCCACATTACAAACGAAAATCCAACCTTTTAATGAGAACATCTGTAGTTCTCAGAATTAGTCGTGTTTACATTAATAGACTCAAAAAGTAATCATATATAAGCATTTTATTTTTATATTACATAATATCATCATGATATTCCATAAAGTTAAAAATGTATTTTTACCGATACTTTTTGGCACATTGTATAACCTTTATATAATTAGACTCAAACATTGTTTTCAACCACTTTTTCTTTTGGTACTTTCCAACCGTTTTCGACAAGCACATTGTCATCAGTTACTAATCCATCCTTAAAGATTACAAAGCGCTTGTCGAGACCAGTTAGAAAAAAAGTACCAAAAATAAAAGTGGTTAAAACAAAGTTAGAGTTTTATTATACAATAAATCAAGTCAATAAATTATGTCTAAAAATATTATTACAAATTATGGTCATTAGTAGTTTTATTATGGATAGCAAAAAAACTCACCTCCTGTTTTGTGATATAGATGGGTTTGTTAAGGATGATCCACACTGTCGTCTCCCAACAACCGGGATGTGTAGTGCTGCCTTCATAAGTGATGAAGTGCTCTGTGTCTGGTAATAGCGCGCTCAGTGACAGATGTTTGATTGGTGTGGATGCACCTTCAGGACAAAAAATTAACAAATATTAAAATCAAAAGTAACTAACTATCATTTCGCATCGTAGGCAGAGAGACTAGAACGCCACATAAATCTGACTTAACACACTCATTACATCTGCATATGATTTTAAGTTTAATGAGTGGAAAGGAAATTTAAAAAAGTAAACACTTCTATAAGACTTTCAGGTTTATACATGTGAACACGACTAGTTTCGAAAACGGTATTATACTGTCACTAGTCTTATGTTTTTACCTGTTTATAAAAACATCAATAGTTCTCGAAAATTGTCGCGTGAGTCTTATACAAGTGTTTATTATTTAAACATATTATTTGTTACATCTGTCTTTGATTTTAGGTTTAATGAGTGGAAAGGAAATTTAAAAAAATAAACACTTTTATAAGACTTTCAGGTTTATACATGTGAACACGACTAGTTTCGAAAACGGTACTATACTGTCACCAGTCGTATGTTTTTACCTGTTTATAAAAACATAAATAGTTCTCGAAAATAGTCGCGTGAGTCTAATACAAGTGTTTATTATTTAAACATTATGTTTTTTCAAAAAGGTTTTACCAAATCGGTAAATAATATAATTTGAATAAAAAGGTTATTAACTGTAGACTCACCCCTAAATAATACTTTATTAAAAGTGCTTGTTATTATTCGGAGTTCTGGATTAGGGGTGTCACCAATCTGAAAAAAATATAGACATATGAAATTATTGATACCTTACTAAAGACGAAGAAGACTATAATCTGTTATTTGTTGGTTTAAAATTTAAACATCAATGATCACTTTATATACGTGTACCATTCACCACGATGACAACCACGCTTTTCAAATTTTAAAAGTTGTATTGATGCTTTAATTGACATGTTCTTTCACATGCCAGTTCTCGGCACCATCTATGGTTGAGCTAAGTAAGTTGATAATTTTAAGGAAGTAGGAGATATCTGTATCACAATTGTAAAAAAAACACATGTTATTTACCACTTGAGTTATATTTATTTTATTTTAACGACTAGTTTTCGAAGCTATGCTTCCATCTTCAGGTTAAAATCATTTATAATGGAAATGTAACGTTATGGTGAGGATTTCCACAGTTTATAAAATCACTCGTGAACGAGTGGATTCTTGATAAATAACCACATTTAAAATAGAGAATAACTTACTTGCACCATCAGCGATATCCCAACAATGCCCTGCGATTTGTGTTGTGCCTCAGACATGTTGTGATATAACTCCTTGTTGAATCCGTACAGCTGTATCTGAAACCAAAATGAAAATATGTCATCAGTAAAATAAATAAAAATATTTTCATTAATTGATTCTGCAGTCACTTGTGGTAAAATCTATCCATTTTTAATTAAAGTATTACTTAGTAAATACCACTTTTTCTTAAAATCTACTGTGACACGTGTTTCGATGCATTCCGCATCATTTTCAAACACCGTATGTGTTACAGTAGATTTTAAGAAAACTTGGTATTTACTAAGTAATACATTGATTAAAAATAAATTTAAATATGCCAAAAGCTAGAAACTTTTTAACTGATGGCAGCATCATCTGTCGTAGTTCTATATCTATCAAAATTCAGACCAACCTACGAATGGAATCCTGCAACATTGCATTCATCTAAACTTAAATGCAACACGGATTTTATTTGTATTTAGGCAAAATGGTGAACATTACACAAGTGTATAAAGTGATAACATTGGCCAGTCAAATGTCGTAAGCTCTGGAATGCTCAGACTTCTATAAAGATGCTTCGTCTTGATAAACACCTATAATATATAATTAAATTTTTTTGAGGAATAACCCGCAAAGCCTGTATAAGAGGCTTGTCGGCAGGTAGGATAGTAAATAAGGTAAATGTGAAAAACACATAAAAAATACCCAGACCAATTTTAAAAAAAAAAAATTGTGGCACATTTTATAAAATTAAAAAACTTTGTTTTAACCACATTTTTTATTTTTTATTATTATTACACTTTAACCAAACGGTTTTGACAAGAACCTTGTCATCATCAGGGTTTATTAAATCCTAAAACATTAAAATACTCACATACCATACACCATATGAAAATAAGAATTTTAAAAAATTATTTCAAAATATGATTTAAAAACTACTAAATGTTAAATAAAGCTTTCTTGAATTTATTTTGCACTTGACAGGAATCGAATCCGCAATGCCATTTTTAGAATCGAGCGTCTGCCCCACGCCACGTCTACGCCACGGCGCGGCACCTGTCAGTTTCTATTGATTTCGACATTGCTTTCAGTTTGTAGCAATATACTCGTATCTTTATTAAAGAAAGGAACAAATTTTTCCCATCGACCTTTTAAAACAGCCCATTTTTCAGCATCACTTATTTTGAAATAATTATATTTTGATGATGTTGGTGTAGTGATTAGTACGTTATATTCGTGGGTGGCTATGCCTCGTCGGATCGGATTATTGAGCACACTTCAGACATTATTGACTCTAGAAGATAGATCGATCCCCGTCGCAAATTGCTCCCGATTTGGGACTTCCCCCGGGAACGTGGAAGGGATGATTGAGGATTGCGGGGTGGATAACACGTGCCCGAAAAGTGCACGAATTTATTAAATATATTCAAACAATTTGCCTTCCAACGATTGATTTTATAAATCTTGAAAATTCAAGTTTTAAAATTCAAAATTTAACAAGTAATCCGTACATCTTTTTTGGAAATTTGTTTCATTACCTTTTTTTTATTTTGACAACTCATCACAGACGAAGATATGGAAATGTGGGTATTTTTAAGGCTTTAATTTTTTAAATATATGTATATACAATTGTTTCACTGACATTTTTTGAACTATGACTTAAGAGTTTTGTCTGAGTATTTATAAGGCTTTTATTTCATTTAATTTTTTGACATCTCATCAAAGATGAAGAAGAATATGGAAGTCTGGGCATTTACGGGGCTGACGACCGTCATAGCCTATGGACCGTAGTCTTCTTTATCTTTGATAACATGTCAAAAAATAATATGAAAAATAAATCATTTAATTGGAGATAATCCAGATTTGTGAACAAGTATTTGGACACTCAAAATGTTGTTAATAAATTAACTGGTCAAATTATATGTTTAAATAATAAAAATTAAAATGATATTTTCTTGCTTTTCTCGTATACGAGATTAAAATCCATGATTCGGAACTCACGTACTAATAAAAGAGTTTCTGCTCAATAAAAAGCTTATTTTACCTCACCAATAGATGTCTTTAGTGAAGTTCTAGTGATCCAAGAAATGTTTCAAAATTGGTTCAAATATATAAAACTTCCAAGAATTCGAGCATTGTGGTTGTCAATAATGGGTGTAATTGTTAAATGTCAGCCCTGTGAATGCCCAGACTTCCATATTTTTCATCATCTTTAAAGAGTTACAATGATTAAAGAAAACACTTTGTTTTTTACCAAGTTTAACTTCTGAAACATGTAGTCTATAATAAAACTCAAGTGGTTAAAAACGAAGTGTTTTCTTAAATCATTGTAACATGTCTTACCACAAAGTTAATGCCGAAACAATAAATAAAATATCTTTAATGAGATCTTAAAAAATGATGTGATATTCTTTTATTTGCAAAATCAAATTTAAATAAGACCAAAGGTTTTGAAATGAGATCAGGATATCGAAGGAGCTTTTAATGATAAAAGACTCGAGTTCTGATATGTTGAGGTATCTCTTTGTCACGGAGTGTATGCTGCTGATATGTATGTACGTAATACAATACATATATGAACTTGTCAGTACTGATGATGTATCGGTTATTTACATTGCAAGGTAACACTGTGCATTAACTGACTGCCGCTTAGTAAGGATAATATATCAGGACCGATCGAAAAGATTAATATTTACTTTTTGAATTTATTAAAGAATCTTTATGTATCTTTGTTTAGATGTAAAAAATAATATGAAAAATAACTCCTATATTTGGACACACAGAATGTTGTAAAAGAACATTAATAAACTCATAGAGTGGTCTTAAGCACTCGATTAATACCACTTTTGAGTTTATTCATGTGACCACGACTAGTTTCGAGAACTACTTTGATTTTGAGAACTACTTACATTACACATTTGAATACGTTTAGGGTAATCGACTAGTGCAGTAGTCTCAACGATCATGATCTTCACATAATATTGACTTTTCGTCCAAATCTTTATTTACTTATCTGGGTTTTGTCAACATATTTCTTACAACATGATACTTGCAGGACTAACGACCTGGCTGGTTTTAGTGATCACATTATACACGTGTAACATTTGCCACTAACCATTCTATCCATGATTGAAAACCACAGTACTCAAATTTCTAAAATTGTGTATAAATATAGCTACATATATATATATATATATATATATATATATATATATATATATATATATATATATATATATATATATATATATATATATATATATATATATATATATATATATATATATATATATATATATATATATATATATATAAATATATATATATATTGTATATATATATATATATATATATATATATATATATATATATATATATATATATATATATATATATATATATATATATATATATATTTTTATAAATATATATATTTGATAACTTTCGCATAATAAAAATAAAACGATTTTCAATTACAAGGAACAAATATTTTCATTTTAAGACTAAACAAAAATTAATAAAAATACATTAAAAAATATCTCATAAATGGCGAAAATCTAGATTTTTTAACATGTATTTGGAAACAATATAAATATTGTGATAAAAATTTTATGCTTCACAAATCAAAAGACCTGATTTTATCATTGGGTTAAAAAAAAAAGAAATATATTATGTACGCGAAGTACTTTATTGACGTGGAGTACAGTTAGCGTGTCTGTGGGCACTAAGGGCTTTATCTAGCTACATGTAAAGTACATTACATCGTATTAACATATCGACTGCAACCCGCCCATACTAAATTATTCATACATCAAGAATACCCATCAATGACCCAACATCTCTTGAATATTATCAAATTAAATTTTTTTAAGCAATGAATAGGGTTTTGAAAGAATTCATGAATTTTTTAAGCAATGAATAGGGGTTTTGAAAGAATTCTGAAATTCATTTCCATCTATACCAATCTTTCCATTCCTAAAAAAAATACTTCTCAAATATATAAAATTATCTGTCAACCTGTTACAAAATTTCCCAATTCACTTCTATTTTTCCCAAAATCTACATTCATCTCTTTCAAATACCATGACTATAGATTTGTCAATATTCACCAGCGAATCACTTTCCTTGCACACATTATACACCTTTGTCACCAGCTCCTACAGGTCTTCTCTACTATCGGCAAGAAACACAGCGTCGTCAGCATACAAAAAAGTAAAATATATGTTTAATATACAAGATGAAATCTTAATTAAACTATATATTTGAACAAACGATATGAAAATTACAAACATTTATTTGAAATCGCCATCCGAAAACACGATACAAAAAATGATATTATGTAAATGTTTACAATTCCTCATTTTTTGTACCAACAAAATCGATACAGGATTTTATTTACACTGTAAATAATTGTAAGGCTGCAGAATTTAGAAGTAAAGGGTAGATGAACGTAAGTAAATAAATAAAGGCCTGTGATTTATTACAAGGGGGTAGTTTTTGTCTACCCTTATAAGGCATAAGAAGCTAAATGGATCTATAATGTCTCTTGAGAGGAAGTAGCTTTAATACGATAGGATAAGAGGGAAGTTATATTATTTATTGATTTTGTATTCATACTGTGGAATAACATGATGATTAAAACATGAAAATAAAAAGCTTGAGTTTTGAGAACTACAGATGTTCTCATCAAAAGGTGAAAATGCCAACAAGTTCTGTCATGTCAGGGATGTAGAGTGAAAATGAAAATATTTACTTATACAATAAAGCATAAAAATATTAATTCTAGAAAAATTAAAGACGCTTTTAACATAAATGTATTTCTCATTTTCGGTTAAATGTTATGGTTCTTTTAAATTTTGATTAAAACAGACAGACATTTTCAAATTAATATTTCAGATCAATAATATTCGGTTATTACGTCAATGTCCCATGGTCATATTAATAAAAACTTTACAATTTTTTATGGTGTACACAAATCATTGTTTACAAATATGGGCTTCTCCACTTAGGAGTTATTTTAAATGGTGAATAAAATAATCCGGTCAAATTATGAGCTACATAAAAAAAATATCATGTTTTCAGGCATCTCTTCATATGTAAAATAATCCCTGCTAGGATCTCTGCTAAAATAAAATATTTTTCAAATCAACCATAGATTTTTTCAAATTTTCAATTTTTTCAATTTATTCAACAAAAAAAATAATATATGTATAACAAACAATATTCAAGGCGTTTATATTAAAAGTAAGCAAGAAGACTTAAAGGTGTAAAAGAATCCCGCTTCGGAAAACTCCTTCGGACACACGGAACAGATCAATATCCAATGTGATATTGTTCAACATAGCGGTAGCTCTTCCTACAGGCATAACCATCGGCAGGTTGGTCCTGTGTATAGGAATGTGAAACAATCTATGCCGACGCTGTCTTAGGTAACTATCGGGAACATACAGACCAATGCTCCGGATAATTTCAGATATCTACAGTGAACTCAAATAGATTTTAAAAAGAATCTAGCGTAGTGAGATTTATTATATATGTATTAGTTCCAAAAAATTGAGTAGGGTGGTTTTCAATTATGGGTAGAGTGGCGAATGTTACACGAGTGTGAAGTGATCACTTAATCAACATCTGCCAGTCATAAGCTGTGTAAATAAATAGACTCCCATATTCTATTTCATCTAATATATTATAAGATTTTAACCAATATTTTTAGTTTTTCCACTTTATTTTCATTTGACCAGCGACCGGGTTTTGTCGTTACTGACATCATCCGACTGGTGGGAGGCTATACAAATTGTTAAGTTATATATAAAATAAGGCAGGAGTTGATAACCATGATTTGATATAATTTTATTGAGAAATTAATTTAATTTGAGTGAATTTAAGTATTGTATGATATTAAAAATATTTTTATAAGGTTTTTTTGTATTGAGAGCACGATTTTATATAAAGTTATAATAGATATATAAATATTTATATAAAATCGTGCTCTCAATAAAAAAAAACTTTTATTAAAATATTTTTAATATCATACAATACTTAAATTCACTCAAATTAAATTAATTTCTCAATAAAATTATATCAAATCATGGTTATTAACTCCTGCCTTGTTTTATATATTTTATATATAGCCTCCCACCAGTCTGATGATGTCGGTAACGACGAAACCCGGTCGCTGGTCAAATTAAAAAAAGTGGAAAAGCTAAAAATATTGGTTTTAATCTAATAATATATTAAAAATGCAATTCCCTCACGAAGTGTCAGTGGATAATATAAATCTATTTCATCTATGTTGAGATTTTAAAATGTAATAAAGACTTTTTTCCGCGTTTTTCTTATCAGTTCCAAAATATAAATTTGAAAAAAATATAAGTTTTAACGGAAATTTCAGTCCGACTTTTTCAGGTCAAAATTTCAGGCCCAATTCAGCGATCATTTTTGGTCGATACGTCGATGCCCCATGGCCGAGCTAATAAAAGCTTTATCTTTGACAGCTTTACTTCTCTAACGTTTCTCGTATCAATCCCTCGCTTTCTCTAGATTTCTCCTAGACACCCTTCGAGGAGATCTAACTAGGATCTCGTTTATTTATTCCACCCTGACCGCCCTACCCTCTCCTCCTCTCTGCCCTCCTGTTCCAAGACGGCTAGAACAAAAGAACCAAGTGTCACAATAAAACCGAGGTTTGTATGAACCAGCGGTACTGGACCAACGAAGAGAGATATATTGCTTACATTTCCATCTCCTCTGAACTTGAGTTATTCCGTTTGGTATTCTAGCTCAGCCGGTAAAAATTCCGTCAAAATGTGTTTTTACTGAATAATTTATAAGTGAGGCAAAGGTTTGTATGCAGTATTGGCAAAATACAAAAGATATAGTATGGATATTTCGCGGTATTAAAATATTTTTATTTTATTTAAATTTTCATATTATTTTTTGACATCTCATCAAAGATGAAGAAGAATATGGAAGTCTGGGCATTTACGGGGCTGACGACCATCATAGGCTGGTTTAAGTGACCACTTTACAATAAAATAAATAAATAAATATTTTTAAATAACTCCTGTGATTGGAGATAATCCAGATTTTGTGAACAAGTATTTGGACATACTCAAAAGGTTGTATTTAAATTTTGTCAAAATAAACATAATTTTGTACCAAAAACATTCAATTTCAACACATAATTTTCATTTAGAACATTTTAAGGTATGTCTAAATCCTTGTTCACAAATTTAGGTTTCTCCACTTAGGATTTAGGAGGAGCAGTATGTAAAATAATTTGGCAATGATCTCTCATATATCTACAATAAAAAAGGTTTTCTGCCTAATATAAGTCTTCTCAAACCAGCCAAAAATGGCTCCAGTGAACTCTCACGACACGAGATTTATGACATATGTAACAGAGATCTTAAAAATTGAGAATTGTGGTTATCAACCTTCGGTAGAATGGTGAATGTTGCACGTGTGTAAAATGATCACATAACCAGCCTAAGAGAGGTCATAAGCCCTGTAAATATACAGACTTCCATATTGATGATGGACCATCTTTGTTTATATGTCGAAATGTAAAAAAAAAACACGCACACACAAGTGGGGAAACCGAGATTTGTCAACAAGTACATATCGCTCACTCCTTTTAAGAACGTCATAAATCAAAAAACTTGATTTTTCAGGAGAACGTTTTTAAAGTTTAAAAATATAATACAATGTATTAAAAATAAATATCAAGCCACTTATTGAACTTTTTACTTAACAACATATCTTTTTAAGTAAAACCTGAAGGTTTTTTCTCCATTTGAAAAATATTTACTTTATTTTAAAAAATTATTAAACAATACCTTTTCTTCAAAATGCAAAAACAACACTTTCTGCCCTGTAGCGGGTAAATATTAAGTTTAAAATATGCTTCTTTTGCTGGGATATAGTAGATTTTCTGGGCATTACGAAAACATGCACAACTGAAAATTGTCAATTTTTGAGTGAGCGATATTTGAACTTTCTGCTTCATCCATGAATTCTTTGGTCTTCCTCTAGATGTCTTTCGACAAAAATTCATGGCGATTGCCTGGTTCAAACTACGATTATGTTTTCTGCATCCTTGATGCCCAGAATAATAATATAAATAAATTTGGATAATTTATAAAGCGCCATTTTCGTATCTCAAAGGCATTTCACTGTGACTGAATTGAGGAAAAAATACCATCTCAAATGCCTTTCCTCTTCCTTACTATTGATGCTTGTTATACCCAGGCTTCCACGAACGCGTAAACTCTTAATTTTGTTTTATAATTAAAATGTAACCTTGTTTTAAAATCACTATAAATATTTTATTATAACTTAATTATAATGTCTACCGGTTTTTAACCTAACCGCTTCTTTAGTAATAATCTTGATTTAGAAACGGTTAGCTTTGAAACCAGTAGACATTGTAATTAAATTAAAATAAAATATTTACAGTGATTTTAAAACAAAGTTACATTTTAATTATGAAATGGAAAATCACAAAGTTACATTGTCACAAAGTTAGTGTTTCGAATAAAAATCATGTTCCTAATTTAGTTTCGTTGATTATTTTGGCAGTCACTTTGTGGTAACTTATCCATTTTTAATTTAAGATTTACTTAGTAAATACCACTTTATCTTAAAATTTATAATGACAAGTGTTTCGATGCATTCTTTGTTTTGTCTCTATTGTGATGTCGATTTCAGAACATGTCAAAATGAAGTATGATTTATTGACAGAGTCAATAACTGGTGCAATTAATGTCCTTCCTGTCCGAGACTCCTTTGTGGTCCAGCTATTTGTCACTCCCAAGATGGCCACTTCTCTTTCTTGGTCGCTAGTCTGCGAGGGTGACTTTATACGGAATTACTCGTTCTACGTTTACAGGTCTCGAACGCCTACTGAATTATTTATGACTATTGGAGTGGAGGGATGATTCGAACGGGTGGCTTCGCGCCAGATAGGGGTAGTTTGTTTAGCCAGGTGACCGGGGGTTTAATATCGCATTATCAAAAAGATCACGGAGAGTTAATGATGGGGTGAAAATTTGTGACTCGTTGAAGGAATTGGCTACGTTGGCGATTTTACTGATAAAGATGGATTTGATCTCAAATATTTCTTGGATTTTTTTCATCCTAAACTCAGAATTCGATTGAAGATATCATCATTGAAGATACAAGTCTGATAAACGATTTATTTTTTTATAAAAATTATAAAATGAAATGATTTTAACATACTTTGTTCTCAAATTCTGGGTTGGCCTCCGAATAAGAGTTTTTAGTTGTTGTTGATATCTCAACATAGACGAAGAAAAATAAATTATTATCCAATTTTTGTCGATATATCAACAAAACTCTTGATATGAATAATTCCTAAGTGGGAAATAAATGATAATAATAAATAATAAAACCCTTATCCGCACCCCAATGGTGCATAGGGCACTGTGTCATATAAACGCAGTGTTATCTTGATCGTTTACACATGAAGGAAAGGTGATCAGCCCTTCGCTTCAGGTACCAGTCCATGGTAATATTGAATAAATATTACAGTGAAAAAATCACTTATATTTATTTTACCCCCCTTGGGAATCGAACCCGGGACCTCCAGAACGGTAGCCGAGCGTGCTGACCATTACACTACGGAGGCGGACATTGTGGGAAATAAATACTATATAATAAATATAAACCCCCTATCCGCACCTCAATGGTGCATAGGGCACTGCGTCATATAAACGCAGTGTTATCTTGATCGTTTACACATGAAGGAATGGTGATCAGCCTTCCGCTTCAGGAACCAGACCAGGGTAATATTAAAAAAAAAACACTTATATTTATATGACCCTCCTGGGAATCGAACCCAGAACCTCCAGAACGGTAGCCGAGCGTACCGACCACTACGGAGGCGGACAAAATAAAAGATAACTAAATATTATTTAACGGTATTTTCAGGCATCTCCCCTAGTATTTATAAAAAAATGGTAACAATCTTAGATTAATTTCATGGAGGATTTTACTAAAAAACAAAAATTATAAACTTACTAAAATCAACCGTAGATGGTACCGAAGAAGTAGCGCACGCTAGATGTTTTGGATTGAAGCATAAATATACAATCCAAATTTAAGTAAATATAAAATAAATAAAGAGTGGTAAACGATAAACATGTATATAGTGATTACTTAAACCAGCCTATGACTGATCATACATTTCATCATTTATGTTCAGATATTTAAAAAAAAAACTTTCCATAAAATTTACTTGTACAAATAACAGTTTTTTTTTTAATATTTACTTTGTTAATATATCAACTTATTAAAATTTATTGTGACACGTATTTCAATGCATTTAATATATAACATTATAAATATAAATAGTAAAAATTAAAACGATGTATGATTCCAAAATGTTTCGTTTTTATGTATTTATTTTAAAATACTACACATAATTATATAAGTATTTTTTTTTAAATAAATTCAATTGCTTTCACAACAGTATTGAATTACGGTAATACATTAAAATTAAATTTATGAATTACCGTAATGTGTAAATTTAAGATTCAAAAATAAATTTGAAATTTCAAAATACATGAAACGTTAATTTTTTCATCTGTATGTATCTGCGGAGTACACTTCATGTCTCTCGAGATACATTCAGACACTCGCAGTGTAAAATGCAATACTGTATTTTGTAAATATGCAACTGTGTCTGCAGCTTACTTTTATATCTTTGTTGTATTTCAGTTTACTGTGGATGAGAAAGGCATTTCAATACGTACGTAGTGCTAAAACCATAGAATACATTTTATTAAATTGTTAAAATAATGCAAATTGAAAAGTATTTCAAAAAAAAATTTTAATTGCATAATACATGTATATATATATATATATATATATATATATATATATATATATATATATATATATATATATATATATATATACAAAAAAATATATATATATATATATATATAATATATATATATATATATATATATATATATATATATATATATATATATATATATATATATATATATATATATAGGAAATTAACCCTGTAAATACTCATACTTCCATATTTTTCTTCAAATTTGACAAGATTTCGAAAATGAATAAATAGCTTCTTTGTGGAAAAACCCTGATTTGTGAAAGGATTTAAAAATGGTAATTGGTTGATATGTATGAGAAGTGGCACGAATGTTTAGAGGCGAAGAATACTTGAAAAAACAGTGTAGTGTAGCGTTTTATACTTTCTGCCTAACTCGGCGGTAGAGCGGCGTGATGATTAGTTAGTTTAATACTGATAGAATGGGTTCGAACCAAGAAACTTTGACTCAGAGACCGCGACACTAACTACGGGACCACAACCCGACACATAAATTGTATTATAACATCAAATTACTCTAGGTATTAAGGCATAACATCAGTCAATTTTGGGGGCGTTATTTTGAAATTAATGTATTACGCTCCGTGAAAATTATCCCTAAAGCTCGAGGGTGAAGATCTTCACCCCTAAATAAAACATCCCCTTAAAGTAAGAAAACTTGTAATTAACTAAGTTTTAGCTTAAGTTACACGACTATGGTAAATTCTTCTACTTACAAGGTGAAACTTTACCAATCTATTATAGCGTTGGGATAATTAATTTGGGTGATCATATTTTTTAATATATGTAGCTTTTAAAAGCATGTTTACGTTTGTATATACATATATATATATATATATATATATATATATATATATATATATATATATATATATATATATATATATATATATATATATATAAATATATATAATATAAAATATCAGTTAATTTTAATTTGTGATTATTTTTTGTCGTTTAAACTTTATGTTCAACCACTATCTACCCTCTGATTGCAAACAGCTACATAAGGTGTCAATAATTTAACCAATATCACTTGTCTGTTTTTGGTTGCTTCAAAAATATTGCTTCTTGGCAATAAGTCCGCCTTTATAGATATTTATTTTCGGTACTGAAGTTAAATTACATAAATAAAAGTACACTGAATCTGCATCTTGATAAAACAAGCCTATGACAGATCATTAACCCTGCAAATATCCAGACTTCTTCTTCACCTTTGTAAAAATTATTACATTAATTGTTAAATGCATTATATTTTTTTATGTACAAATTGGCTAGCCGTAAATAAAGAAGAAGAAAAAATTTTCAAATTGTTAAAAAACAATTATTGACACATCTCAACCCCTTACATCTTGCAAACCTTCATTTGAGCATGGTTTAAAAGTTCACTTTCCAGAATATGAAAGTAAATAGTTTATAATTCATTCAAAGCTCGGCTAAGTCAGGTTGACACGTAGTGCAGTGTGCGGAGAGCTTTAGGGCGTCGCGACGCCTCCAGCCCTGGGCGTCTGCAGCGGAGAGAACAAGATTGAAACATTGCACGGGAGATTGAATTGACTGCGCTACCCGGAACTTGGGAGCTACTCGCTACACCCTGCTTCGCAGATTTGCTCAAACTTGAAAGTTTTCAAGTTAGACAGACTTCAGTTTTTAGTCGGATGGAAGCCAAAGATGTACAGGGGTACCAGAAGTGCATTAGTGTAATTGACGAACAGCTCTACCTTCCTTCCTTCTAGTGATAGACAATATATAATAATAATAATAAAACAAATGAAATTACTTTTTCTTAATAACCCGGTTAATTCGGTTTTCGTACAAAGATTTTTCACTTCAAATTGGACGTTTAACGAACCAAATTGAACGCCTTATAAATCAGATTAGACGTCTTACAAAAAAAATAATATGTTTTATTATATTTTAGAAAAAAAAAACTGAATTTTTAAAAACTCATAAATATTAATACTTCATATCTTCATATCTTTTATTTTTTAGTCAAGGTTTTGACAAGTGCCTTGTCATCTTTGGGGATGGATTTGTACCGAAGATGATGTAGTGCTTGTCGATTTCAATTGAAAAAATTATCACAAGTTAGTGTTAAATAACAAAGTTTGAGTTTTATTTTATAAAGTTTATAAAATGTGCCATACTTGTATAATAACACTAAATGAGATTTACTTCTTTATTCATGACTAGTTTTGAAAATTAACAGACTTTTTTATCTACAAACATATTTAGGTAAACGGCTGTCCAAACTTAAAACACAGTAAGGGACATTTTTTTGCAGTACTTTTTTTTGCATTTTTGGACTAAGTCAAATCTACTTAGTCCAAAAATGCAAAAAAAACGTACTTAAAAAAAATGTCCCTTACTGTGTTTTTAATTTGGACAGCCGTATATGTGTGTAAAGAAGTTGATAGGGTAATAAATAGAAAAAAAAACGTCTTTTAGTTTTTTAAACTAGTAGTGTGTAATGTAATAAAACTCATTAAGTGGTATTATACAAGTGTTATTAATTTACCATTCTTTTAGTTTATTTAAATGTTTTTTTTTTTAAATATGTTTGGTGTGTTGACTGAAGAATGAATATAATCAATTTATAAAATTAAACAACTTAGTTTTAACCACTTTTTTATTATTAGGCTTTTTTACGGAGTGTGTGGAAGTTTTTGGTAAGGGAATGTAATTCATCATTAGTATTTTAATGTTTTAATGTTTTAGAATTTAATAAACCCTGATGATGACAAGGTGTTTGTCAAAACCGGTAGGTTTAAGTGTACTCATAATAAAAAAGTGGTTAAAACAAAGTTGTTTAATTTTATAAAGTTTATAAAATGTGCCACAAAGTATCTGCGAAAAACATTAAAGAACATCCATTATTTCTCCATTAAATCGTTTGATATCCGTTATTTAATACCACATAATATCATCGAAATTTACTTATTACGTTAAAACAGAAAAACAGTTCATATTGATACATCATGTCAATAAACTTTTCTTCATCAAAACGAACATGTGGATCTGTTGTTATCCCCCGATGTGTGGAATAATTCCTATATGTGATAATGTAATTCACAATAGACACTGCATGAACACACTTACACGTAGAACGTAGTTACGTAGAACGTAGAACGTGGATGCAGACTGTCTTACAGTGTGTGTATTTCTCTCCGTACACGGGATAATAGCCTAATGCAACGTATCAAGTTGGATGATGTTTCAAAATCAGAGGCGGCAAGAGAATGAAATTGGGTAGGAGTGCATTTAGCATAAAAATGACAGTATTTTACAACATTCGTGTGTCCAAATCCTTGTCCACAAATCGGGGTTTCTCCGCTTAGGAGTTACATTTAAATTTTGTCATTTCAACAAAGATGAAGAATATGCCTATTTATAAGCCCATTATTAACATTTTACAGAGAAACCCATTATCAACAGGAAATATCAATAATTTTATTTTGTGGTAATATATATCTAATTTAACATCAAATTTCACTTGGTACGTAAATACAACCAAACCACTAACTTAAATAGTGATATTTAAACTCTTTATATATATTTGATACGTATTATTTATGTATAAAACTTTTTTAATTTATTAAGGGTGGAATAATTTAAATTTATACTAGTACTACAACCATCACGCCGTTTCCCCGCAGAGGTAGGCAGAAAGAATGGAACGCCACATTCTTCTGTGTGACATACACTCCTCGCCTCCTTCACATCCATACATCTAGTCTTACACGCCGATTACGCAGACTTTTGTCACCACCAGATTTGTGGTTCTGATTGATCTGATCTCGCCAAGTGTTATCATTATATGTATATATATATATATATATATATATATATATATATATATATATATATATATATATATATATATATATATATATATATATATACATATATATTTAAATATATATATATATATATATATATATATATATATATATATATATATATATATATATATATATATATATATATATATATATATATATATATAAATATAAATATATTTGCAGTTCCGAATATTCTTTAATTAATTTAATGTTGATGTGTATGCCCCTAATATGAGTCGGTATGTAAAGTTTGGAAGCGGAACCAAGGCAGTTCGCTGGATGATTTAAGTATTTATCACTTCAATAGGAGCGTCGCGATGCCATTTGAATCGGATCTATACGGAGGCGTTAGCGTCGGCGTCGTTAACCCCTTCAAAAGAAGCTTTAAAAAAATTAGATTCCTATTTAACTTACGATTTTGATTGTGTCACTCAATCTTATGTCAAAAATCTGTTTTTTTTAGATTAACCTATCCAGGATTGAGTTTTTGAATTTTTTTTTTTACTTTTTTATAATTTTATATCATAGTCGTTGCTATAAGCAACATATTTTTGTCAATAAAAATAACGTTTACACCAGTAAACATGTACAGTTACATCAATAATTTTGACGTAAATCATTTTTTAAACATGTTTTGATATAAATCACGTCATAAATCATGTGTTGTATTCAAGTCATACATATACGACCATACTCTTGGACACGTTAGATTCTAATTAGTTTTTTTTTTCTCAAATATTTTTTTAACATAATAATAACAATAAAATGAAAATAATTTAAATAAGTGGGTGTAACTTTTAGTCCCTAATACATATTTTATTAACTAAAAAATATTATAACAAAATAAAAATACAAAACTTGTTAACAAATCTTGATTATCTCAAATCAGGTGGTACGTTTTACATTATTTTCTCATGTCACATACAAATGGAAAGAACCTTTGCTTTCTTCATCCCACCATCGATGGCTATTGTGACTCGGGCATATTGAGTTACGAGTTTTATCATATATTTAGATTTTTAAAGTAGCGTGGTTGTCAATCATGGGTAGAATGGCGAATGTTGCACGTGATTTAAGTGGTCACTTAACCAGCATATGACAGGTCATAAGCCCTGTAAATATCCAGACTTCCATTATCTTCATCTATGTTAAGATGTTAAAAAAGGATACTTAGGTACTTGTTCATTGGTGAGTTTACACATATATGTATGTAGGTATATCGTTCCAAACCTTTTTCATTTCCTACATAAAATAAAATGAAGCTGATAATAAGATAATGAGTAGCTAGAATACTAAATTGAAGCTAAAGTATATGTAAAAAATAAGCAAAATGCATCAAAGATGTAACATGTATGAATTATTTTGTTTGTTTGAATTGACTTTTGAAATATCGGCGGCTCCGTAATTCAATTTTAAACTTTTCGAATATTTGCATTTAATGGGTCAACCGTCTTGTTCAAATTCCAACCATTTAACTTTGTGAACAACCTACTTCCCAGTTCCGGTCGCCGCACGACTCATGTATAGGATTCGAATTCCGAACCGGAAATACTGCGCCAAGACGAAGATGTGCCAAGAATCTTACTACGCTAAGCGGTGTCAATTTATCGGACTCGAAATGCACCGCCGGGAAAACTGCAGTTTCAAACGACTACTTGTTTATTTAAGATTTAAAATTTTCTTGGTTAATACCACTTTTTTCTTAAAATCTACTGATGGTGAACGCATCGAAACACGTGACACAATAGATTTCAAGGAATAGTGGTATCTACCAAGTAAATATGTAATTAAAAATGGATAGATACTACTACAAAGTGACTGCCGAAGCAACGAATGAATTATTTGATAGATTTTAATTTTTGATTATTTATTTGCATTAACGTTACAAAAAATATTGCAATTCAAAAGCTTCACATATCTACTTATAAAAAAATATACTTGTTACAGTATTTCTCTCCAAAAAAATGACTTAGCTCTTGTGCTTGAAGTAAGATTTACATTCACTCAATATTTATTTATTTACAGCATTTTGAGTGTGTCCAAATACTTGTTCACTAAACTGGATTATCTCCAGTTATAGGAGTAATTTTTCATATTATTTTTTGACATCTCAATAAAGATGAAGAAGAATATGGAATATATGTGAATGTTACACGTGTGTAAAGTGATCACTTAAATTAGCCTATGGTTGTCGTAAACCCCGTAAATGCCCAGATCCTCCTACTCTTCTTCATTTATTTATTTTACTCAATTTATAATGTAATCCAGTATTTTTCTTAGCCTTATATATTTGTGTTTTCATGTATCATGATCAACATTTCATTTCCGCACCATTTTCTCGATGCGAAATGCATCGAAACACGTGTCATAATGGATTTTAAGAAACAGTGGTATTTACCAAGTTCAAAAAGCTATCTGAAAATGGTCCAGTCGCCGAAAATGCCACTTGCGATTCCACAAGGGTGCAAATCGCGAACTTTATCAATGTTCTTTCTTTTTGTTTGCTAGGCAAGTTTGATTTACGCCATGGACATTTATCCTGCACTATGACAGGGTTCGGCATACAAATATCGTCTTTATTGCGCCAGAGGAATCGTATTTCATATTTTATAGGGCGAAAGATATATGTGTGATGTGTGAACAACTTCAAGTGCAACTAGTTTCGTGTTTTATTAAATGTTTATAAGCACTTTATATAATAATGGTAAAATAAACTGATTTCTCTACGAGTTATATCCATGTTTGTTTTAGGTACAATAGAAAATGAGAATTATGTTAGATATACAAATATCTTTTAACTCGTATTGATTCTGCAGTCACTCTGTTGTAAGGTACGAAAATTTAACAAACGAGAATTATGTAAGATAAACATATATTTTGATGACCTCTGTAGTGTAATGGTCAGCATACTCGGCTACCGTTCTGGAGGTCCCGGGTTCGAGGTTCCCAGGGGGGGTTAAATAAATTTAATTGATATTTTCACTGTAATATTTATTCAAAATTACCCTGGACTGGTACCTGAAGCGAATGGCTGATCACCTTTCCTTCATGTGTTGACGATCAAGATAACACTGCGTTTATATGATGCAGTGCCCTATGCACCATTGAGGTGCGGATAAGGGTTTGAAGAATATATATATTATTTATCAAATTTTCCTTTAAAAAATTATTGATTCGACAGTCACTTTCTGGTTATATTCATTCATTTTTAACTAAAGTATTATATGGTAAATACCACTATTTATTAGAATCTAATGTGATACGTATTTAGATTTATTCCATACAATACAATGTTTGAAAATGATGCGGAATACATAAAAAAACGTGTTAAAATAGTTTTTAAGTAATAGTGGTATTTATCAAGTAAAAAAAAATAATAAAAAATAATATTTTGCGAAGAAATATATGAGATATTAAAGTGTAAGTATTGTCAAGGCTTAAAAATTGTTATAAGATGGAGAAGTGATCACATTATGCACGTATAACATTCACCATTCTACTTATAATTTTGGAACTCATACATATACTGTATCATTAATCTCATGACGCTGTACATGTAAATACACTAGAGCCATCTATCTCACCATCTCATATTAAATTGATCAAAACTATTCATCATACTTCACAAATACTCAATTGAACGCACCACCGTCATTCAAAACTAAGGAATGGGCGGAATGGTCAACTTGTATTTAAAGTGTATAAAGTGATCACTTAAGCCAGCCAAATGCCAGGCCGTAAGCTCTGGGATGCTCAGACTTCGATGAAGCTTCGTCTCAATTTGAGACCTACATTACCAATTATTCTTTGTTCAGTTATTTTGAACATAAACACATTTTAAATGATAGGATATCATGAAAAATAATTTGTGAAAGTTTTCAGTCAAATTACAATTTTCAGAAACGTGAAGGAATTAAAATTTAGAGTAGATAACCAAACCCACGGGAGTTTTATGGCGAGAATCGCTAATTTAAAATCTAAATATACTCTGTTTTGTTTCCCTTAATGTAATTGTGTGTGAAACCTGTGAGCCGCGGTACCAGGACCGGACGGTCGCTTAAATTTTAAATATAATTTATTTTTTCGATACTGGATTATTTATTTAGTTAAACTTTATGTACAGAAAAGAAATAAGAAAAGCAATATCTTTCAACCAACCAAAAACAGACTAGTGATACTGATCGAAACGTTTGATACTACATATATAAAGCTGTTTGCAATCAGAGGGTAGATAGTACTTGAACATTTAAAAAAAAAACATAAATTACAAGTTGATCATAAAGAGGAAGGCAAAGGAAAAATAGAGTTTAGGGAAGGAGGTAGAGGAAAAAACTAAGGGAAGAGGTTTGATGGACAGTTGGAATCTAATGATAGAGAGTAATATCTCAGATGTTTCTTTAAAGTCATAAGGGATGGTGCGTTTTTTACTAGGAAAGGTAATTCATTCCATTGCCTGGCCGCTTGGACAGAAAAAATTACTAAAGAATGATGTGTTATGGCGAGGAATGGAAAGTGTTCATTCTTGGGAAAAACGAAGTGATAAACTTCGTTTTTCCCAAGAAAGGGCACTAGACTAGACCTGAGATGTATAAAAAAAATTCTGCGAGATATTTAGGTGCATTGGGTGTATTAAGAATATTATAGAGTAGCGTGACTATCGGTGAAACTACCGGTTTCGAAGCTAATCGCTTGTATTAATCAGTCTCGATAAAGAAGCGGGTAGCTTCGAAACCGGTAGGCATTATAATTAATTTATGTATTAAACGCTAATTTTTTTTATTGATTTGATTGAAGTAAAAAGAAGTTCTACAAATTAAACGCCAAATCCATAAATAAATTCTAATTGAGTTATAGTAAAATATTTATAGTGATTGGGAAAAGAAGCAGAGGAAGACCGAGAAAAACATGGCACGATCAGGTATGCCAAATACTTGAAAGTGGTCAGGTTAGGAGTCGTAACAATCGGCGGGTATGTATGAGGAGATGCATGAACGTGGAAGAGGCGAAGAATGTTTGCAAGGACAGAGTGGTGTGGCGCTCTATTCTCTCTGCCTACCCCTGCGGGGAAGCGGCGTGATGGTTAGTTAGTTAGTAAGTTAGGAAACAAAGTTATATTTAAATCATAAATAAATTATGTTGCCGGCCCTGTGTGAGCTTTGTGATTCAGCTGTCTCCCTCCCGCGCCGTAGTGCGCCATGATCGCTGATAGCATAAATTTATTTCATTAGGCACGGGGATGTTTCCGAAATAATCGATACGCTTTTGACCTTTCAAGCATTCGGATTCCACCCTCCATTCCGGCTCTTTATCTAACATCTACTCGAAAAAACACATAAAGATTTTCCCCTTCATTTACTTCGGATATTCCACTTTCCACGATTCAAAATCAAAGTGGTAACACTCTCTTAGTTTATCAGCGAGGACTTATATCTAGTCTCGCGTAGGGTGGAAAGCCAAAAAAGAAGAAGAAGAAGAAGTTACATGCCTATGTAAATGCAGTGTATTTTATTTTATTTATTTATTTCATAGATACATACATTTTTTTTTAACTATATGTATTATGTCTCTTTTAGGCATGGCCTGTGTTGAGCCGAATACTTACATGTTAATACAATTATTATTTGTTTTTCTTTTAAAATATTAGATTGTTTACATTACATTCAAAAGATACAATAACTATTTACAGTATAAAGGTTTTATAATGATTCAAGAAAACACTTCGTTTTTTACCACTTGAGTTTTATTATAGACTACATGTTTCAGAAGTTAAACCTCCATCATTCAGGTCTGTATAATAACAATAATGTAGTTACTATACAGACCTGAATAATGGAAGTTTAACTTCCGAAACATGTAGTCTATAATAAATCTCAAGTGGTAAAAAACGAAGTGTTTTCTTTAATCATTGTAACATGTCTTACCACAAAGTTAATGCCGAAACAATAAATAAAATAAAGGTTTTATAATAAAATAATTACACCTGGACTTAATTAATTCACTTTCTACCTTGTCACTTCCAACGAGAAGCGACCATCGACGGACACTGCTCTTGAAGACATGATCACTACTGGAATTTTTATCAAATTATAGACAGCAAATTAAATATCTTTGGCGAAAGTAATGAAAAGTTTTTTTGAGCAAAACTTGTTTTAACGGATGGGCTAACATAGTTTATATTTAATGCTGCCCGGGTTAGAATATTTTGTTAAGTTCTTACCTAATCCATTTTATTCCAGAAGTAAATCAATGCTTCTTTGATGAACAGTTGACGCATGTCCAGGACCATGTAGCTTCTAAATAGTTCATTGGATGTGTACAGTCTACGTGTTTGATAATATCTTAATAAGACGAAACGCGTCGTAGATTATCATTTTTTTAGACCCTTATCCGCACCCAATGGTGCATAGGGCACTGCGGCATATAAACGCAGTGTTATGTTGATCGTTTACACATGAAGGAAAGGTGATCAGCCCTCCGCTTCAGGTACCAGTCCAGTGTAATATTGAATAAATATTACACTGAAAAAAATAACTTATATTTATTTTAGCCCCCCTGGGAATCGAACCCGGGACCTCCAAAACGGTAGCCGAGCGTGCTGACCATTACACTACGGAGGCGGACATATCATTTATATGTAAATAAAAGTAGGATTCAATCTAATAACCGTGTTTAATTTTGGATATATTACCCAAAAATTAAATATGGATCTATACCAACTGTCTGCAGTTACAAAAAATAAGTGTACGGTTAATGGGTGACTTAGCTTATTTAAAGAGTAACGTTTAAAGATCAAATGGACTGACGGTCATGTAATGTAAATGAACATAAATAGGCGAAACAATTGGCACAATTTACGGGGCTGACGACCAAGTAACAAGTATTTGGACACACTCAAAATGTTGTAAATAAATTGTCTGGTCAAATTATAAGGTTAAATAATAAAAATTAAAATGGTATTTTCTGGCGTTTCTCATGTGTGTGATTATAATCCAGGATTCGGACCTCACATACTAATATAAGAGTTTCTGCTTAATAAAAAGCTTCTTTACATCTCACCAATAGATTTTGTCTAGTGAAGTTCTAGTGATTCAAGAACAAGGTTTCTAAATTGGTTCATATAATTGGCACAATATTAATTTTTATGTGTGTTTTTTTTAAATAAAATACAACTTACTAGACTCAAAAAATCTGTGTTTGATTTAAAATTAATACATAAATTAAAATGGAGTTCTACAAATTAAACGCCAAATCAATAAAAAAAAACATTTAATTCTATTAAAACGTATGTCAAATTGTATGTCAAAATTAAACACCACTTTGTGAGTACCACTTTATAAAATATATTTTATTCGAAAACTACAGATGCTTACTTTTCACCTGTAGATGTAAACATGTGTAGTTTTCGAAACTAGTCGTGTAATGAAATAAACTTATTAAATGGTATCATACAAGTGTTTTTTTAATAGAATTTTTTTTTATTTATTTTTGTTTTGAACCTTACCTCTCCTGGAAAGCTGTATCCTTGAATATGATGCTCAGACCCTCGATGGTTCTCCGTCCCATAGTGGATGTATATCTCCTCGAACTGGTATCTGTAGGCCAAAGGACCTCCAGAGATGTTCACGTGTTGCTTGGAATCCTTGTCGGCTCTGAACACCAGCGACTGCCCAGTGTTCTGAAGGATCCCGCTCACCTGAGAAAAAATACTTTGCATTAACTTACATGCCCCGCTGACAGTGATAGGGACTTTGAAAGCATTCGTAATTAAAATTAATAAAATTATATTTATTTATTCGACATTAACTTTGTGGAATGGCATGTTGAAAATACCACTTGATGAGTTTTATTTATTTATAAGACTAGTTTCAAAAACTTACAGATGTTTTCATCTTCTGGTAAAACTAACGAAAAAAAAATATATTAAGGGGTATATTTAGGTTAATAAATTAAGGAACAAGTGGTATATTCAAGTGTTTATTTATTTTTTTATTAAAATATTTATTTTGACCGAGAAAAACTTTGCATGCTTGGTTAAATACTTTTTAAAAGGATGATAATTTTTAAATGGAATTTCTTCGAAAGATATCTAGAGGATGACTTAAGAGTTCAGAGTATCATACATGATTAAAAGGTGAAGGACATTGGTACTATGAACTATGCTAGGACACAAAATGCTGAACCCACTTCTAGTGAAACATAAGGTATGTTGATGACAGCCAACAGTCCGCCTTCTCCTGAGTAGTGCAACGTGGTTTCTCCCAGCAATGAGCAAATACTGAGAAGTTCCCGATTAGCCCACACTAGATTATCCTTCCTATTTCCAACACGGGTTTAAATAAAATACCTTTGTATAATTTATTTTTATATTTGAAACGAAAACGTGAATTTCCATTTTAGAATTAAAATATAACATTGTTTTAAAATCACAATAAATATTTTATCATAAATTTTAATTAAAATTACAATCAAACACTGATTTTTTAAGTCTACTTAGTTGTATTTTATTGTTAAAAAACACTAAAAAATTTATTTTGTTACAATTGTTTCGCCTTGTTATAGCATTTTCAAACGAATGCCATAATTGCCACAGAATTCAATTTTATGTGTTATTTAACTATAAAGTATGTACAATTTAGTAGACTCAAAAAAACAGTGTTTAATTTTTATATTTAATATATAAATCAATAATTAAAATGTAACTTTGTTTTAAAATCACCATACATATTTTATTATAACCTAATTAAAATGTCTACAGGTTTCGAAGCTAACCGCCTCTCTATCAAGAATGATTAATACTAAAATACTATCTACATAACAAATTTTAAAATATTTTGACCGCTAGGCAAAACAGCTTGGGTAGATCTCAAGTGGCTTTATTTTTTGTGTTGATTAGCAGTAACAGTCAAAAGGGAACAGGGATGTTTTAATAACGGACTTTTAGAAAAACCGTTTAATTGTGTATTTATTAGTTGTTAATTATTATCAATTGCTTTTTTAATTTCTAATATTTCTAAGTAATCTAATTAAAATCCTCTGTTGCATATGTGTAATATATTTCTTTTTTCTTCTTACCTCTATCCGCACCGAATGGTGCATAGGGCACTGAATCATATTGACGCAGTGTTATTTTGATGGTTACTTACATGAACGTTACTTATACTGCAGAGGCAGACAAGAAATTATTTAGACCTTTGTTTTTATTTAAAATACAGGTCAACAACAATGTGAGTCGAAGCTCACATTGGTGAGATGTCAATATAAATATATTTTGAGTGGATAAATTCTAGATTTGTGAACAAAGATTTGGACACACTCAAAATATCGTATAAATCTAAAACGATTACAATTTTCTAAAAGTCGTACTAGCCACAGCTGCTGGCGGTACTTCACATGGGTAATTAAACTATCCGTTCGGGGGGTGTTCGGCCCTATCTATGGCGGGAGGCTCTACTCTGCAATATTAACCGTCACTATTTCCGGCTACAAGGGGCTTCCGGCGGATTACGACGGCCGAATGTAGGCTTTGCCTAAACTCGGAACGGAAATGCAACATTGGAGGGACTTGGCGAAAACGCCCCCGCACGAGGATTATTTTACGAATATCTGACGTCATGGCTTGATAAGTACCAACATGATAATTTAAGCGTTTTAAACTATACTTCTAAAATTCAATTAACGGGTAATTAATATAAAAATAATTACGTATTCGATGCTGCGCGAAACCTATCTTTATATGGCTTAGTACAATAAAACCTTGTGATGGGGATCGTACCTACAATGAAAAATGTAGTCCACCGTACAACATCACACATGCATTTGTGGAGGTCATCATCAAAACGTTACATTTCCATTATAAATGATTTTAAGTAATCAGGAATTCTAGCTTGAAAAATTGCTATATTTTGGTGCGATTTAATGATTTCATATTGGTTTAACACAGGATTGGTCACGTTTTGTTGCAACATTAATTAAGATTTCGATAGAATACAGTAAGCAGAACAGATTTGCATCTAAAAAATTTTTTGTGTAATATTGGAAATGTAACTTTTTGTGAGGACTTCTACATTTGAAGTACACAAAAACACACAGCAATTGAGTTACGCAATGTTTTCTGAGGCGACCCTCTAGTCTGACAAGCATTTCACGAGAGCCCTAAATATCGTTGTTAATTTTTTTTAATTTTTTTACATTAATGTTTATCCAACAATATATGTTTGTTTATAGAAATACGGAGAAGACCTACAGGTGCAGGTAAAAAAAATATGTATTATATGTACAAGGAGAATTATTTTTTGATAAATGTTGGTATAAGAGATATGGGTATGTTGCTGACAGAAGTGAGAACAACATCCCACAACCGTGTGAAAACCCACGTAGTCTGGCAAGCGGTCATGCTACAATAGTCTCTCCTTAAAAGCAGTCACTTACTTAGAGCTCCTAGTAGTATGTAGAATAAACCGAAGTCAAAGAACTAGCAATATTTTACTGATAACCTTCCACTTCTTGATCCCACAATAGTTGGCAAATCAAAAGTCATGGTTTTAGAAAGAGACAAATTTAGATCTGGGTGTAAATTAGTACCAAATAGAGTAATTATGGAACAGATATATAAATGTTCAATTTATTCCACAAAGACTATTTGTTAGATGTTAATTACCTCAATTTGTGAAGGTTTAAAATTTTGCTTGGATTGTTTATCGAAGAGACAAATTTAAGCTCATTTTGCTTGTAGACGTATCACTCATGTAGTACATGCTTGCTAACTTTTAACTTTTTCATGTTTTTAAGTTTTTTATTTTATTAAAAAAAAGTTTATAAATATTTTTTTCTAATAGTCAAGTAATTTGTATTTTGGTATTTTATATTAACACTATTTTTCTCGATCTACTTCTTATATCTATTGTATTCTTGCCAGTGTCCTTTACTATTCTATTTTACTATGACCTAAATTATATTGTGTACCCACACACAGGCCATGCCTTTGTGGGATCTTTTTTTGTATTAATATTTTATTCATATATTTTTGTATTTGAATTTTTGTCATATTTGTATAACGCAAAAGAATTTAAAATAAAGAAAGAAAAAAGATAGATGGTTTCGTATATTTAGGAAGTATGTTTTCTAAGGTTGAAAGAAAGTAATATTTTTTTTATAAAATGCCCTTACCTTATGCTTGTCGAGATGGATATTTCGAAGCCCCGGGTCGAAAAGTAGTTTTTCAGGTTCTACGTTGATAGGACTCTGTCTTCTTCCCTTATTGCACATGTTCCACTGTGGATTTATTAGACCCCAAAAATTAGGACCTAAAATATAGAAAAAAAAAACATCATATATATTTCTTAAAATTTAGTGTGACACGTGTTTTGATGCATTCAATGTATACATTATTGTAATAGTTGTCTTTACCAAGTAAAATTTAAATTCAGAAAGGATAGAAAAATAAAGTGATTGGCAAATCAACTTTTGAAATAATCACTAACTTAACTTACGTATTAAAAGTTTGAAAAATGCATACGTTAAAAAATATTGAATAAATTAAAATGATTAATAATAATTTTAAGCTTATGTTACCTGATATTCCATCGTATGTCCACCATTCTTCCCAACTTGCAGATATATCTAAAAAAAATATATCATTTATTATATTTATTGTAAGTGAATATTTTCATAATTAAAATGTAACTTTGTTTTAAAATCACTATAAATATTTTATTATAACTTAATTATAATGTTTACCGGATTCGAAGGTAACCGCTTCTTTATCAAGACTGATTAACATTTTAATTTTAAAATGAAAAAATTACAATGTGCTTCAAATATAAATTATATGAATATTTTTAATTCAAATTTATAAAAATGTTTACTTTAAACTTTGTATTTAATGTTACAATCAAACACTGATTTTTAAGTCTTCTAAGTTGTATTTTATTTTTAAAAAACGCTTAAAAATAAGTTTTGTTACAATTGATATAGCATTTTCAAACAAATGCCACAATTGTCACAGAATTTAATTTGATGTGTTTTTTAACTATAAAATACAATTTAGTAGACTCAAAAAAACAGTGTTTGATTTTAACATTTAATATATAAATTAACAATGAAAATGTAACTTTGTTTTAAAATCACTAAAAATATTTTATTTAAACTTAATTATAACTTCTACCAGTTTTGAAGCCAACAGCTTCTTTATCAAGACTGATTAATACAGATGATCTATTAAATCAATCAGTCTTGATAAAGAAGCGGTTAGCTTCGAAACGGGTTGACATTATAATTAAGTCATAATAAAATATTTTTAGTGATTTTAAAACAAAGTTACATTTTCTTTGTAAAATGGAAAATCACAATGTTAGTGCTTCAATATAAATTATAGATATTATATAAATTAAAAAGAAGAATGAATTTCACAAATTGAACGTCAAATCCATAAATTAAATTAAAACAACTAAATATACAAAATGTGTATTCTTACCTTTGATTAGGAAAGATAGTATAATGAGAAAAAGACACCATCCTCCCCTATTGCACCAAAATTTATTTCTATCACTAGTAAGTCTTTGTGAATAAATCATTTTAACTCAAAAAAATATTATTTTTTTAGCAAAATACATTGCTCATACTCGACAGTTAATATTATTTTGTCATTTTTGAAAAAAACTTTGAGAAGAACTGGTTTTTAAATCACTGCCACTCGCACTTTTAATCGCACATTGTCCTGTTGAATTTGTTTGTAGTTTGTTGAATTTCAGAACCTGAGGACAAAGAAAAGAGTTGATTATTAATAAATTGTGGGAAAAAAACTACAATCATTATTTTTTTTAAAAGATATATAGATGTCAATATCGAAATGAACGGAATCAAAGAATTCACTCCATTTTCGAACTGAAAAAACATAAGTATATAATCTGGGTATTCTCCATTTATGAGTTATTTTTACATATTTGACATTTCAACAAAGATGAAGAATATGGAAGTCTGGAAATTCACAGGGCTAAATAAAATAAAATAAATTACTCAACATTTAAAACAGCCTAAAACGCACATGGGGATGAAGGTAATGATTAAAGGATAAATACAATATCTGAAATTTGAGTAGCCTTGTTGTTTATCATGGGTAGAATGGTGAATGTAATGTGGTGGTGGTAATAAAATGATCAATTAAACCAGTCTATGGCAAGTCGTAAGTCCTGTAAATGACCAGACTTACAAGATATCTTCAACTTTTCGAGATGCCAATAAAAAAATGTGTAAATGAAACACCTCATTCGGGATCAGACAAAATTAGCATTAAAAAAAATTAGAAATGATAAAATTTACGACTTTTTAGATGAATACTTCCGTACTCCTCTGCAAATCTCCAGTCATCCATATTCTTCTTCATCTTTGTTAAGATAAATACCCAGTCTTCCATATAATTATTATTCTTTTAACCCTTATCTGCACCCCACTGGTGCATAGGGCACTGCGTAATATAAACGCATTATTATCTTGACCGTTTACACATGAAGGAAAGGTGATCAGCCCTCCGCTTCTGGTACTAATCCAGGGAAATATTGGATAAATATTAGAGTAAAATAATCACTTATATTTTTTTGACCCCCTGGGAATCGAACCCGAAATCTCCAGAACGATAGCCGAGCGTGCTGACCATTACACTACGGAGGTGGACATGAGATATTACAAAAAAAACACTCCTTATTATTCTTTGTTCACTTTGTGTAATACTAATTTTATAAACACTTATTCGTGACTACCGATTTCGGAATATCATTCCATCATCAGGTAATTAAATTAAAATTATTACGATTTAAAATTTGTATAAAAATGAAAAATTACTCTTACAGAACACCCACATTTGGACAAAACCCACATTTGTGAACAAAGATTAAGACACGGTCACAATATAGGGAAAATAAGTCAATTTGTTGGGGATTATAAATGAAGATTGGGGTCTCAACATTTATATGAAGCCAGTCCATTAACCCTCTCGGTCCCGTGGAACGGATGAGCGAACAGCCCGCTAAATGGGGTGTCGCTCGTTTGCCAGACGAAACGATTTAATAAACACATAATTACGGGCGCGAGGGGGTTAAACAACAGTCTAAGGAACTGGGGGGGTAGGGGTGAATAATAAACTACTTCATTTGAAATTACTTTGTGGTGGGAGAACCCATGATTACAGGATATTATGAAGGATGTTATCATGCTCTATTTAATTGTGTTATTATTGTTTCACATTTTTTGAATTAAATTTTACTTGGTGAATACCTCTATTACTTTATGTATTAATTTTTAAATCAAACAAAGATTTTTTGAGTATACTGAGTTGTATTTTATTAACGAAAATACATAAAAAAATAAAATTGTGACAATTGTTTCGCCTAGTTATGTCATTTTCAAACGAATGTGAAGACCAAATGGACTGACGGTCCTTATGTAGCTATACAAGTCAAAGTGAAATTTTTAACATGTGCAGCAATACGCTTATTGCTTTAATTGTGATAGTGATTTAGACTAATTATTGTTTGACATTTTGTAAATAAAATTTTACTTCAAAAATACCACTTCTTCTTAAAATGTATAGTGACACGTTTTTAAACAAAACTTATTATTTGCCAAATATTGATTTCGACCAATAACTGTTTGACACTTTTTAAAATAAAATTTCACTTGTTAAAAACCACCATTACATTAAATGTATAATGACACATTTTACGATGCATATCTCATCATTATTAATCATAATATTTGCCTAATGTACACTCAATGAAGTGAAGCATGGATTTGGCAAAAGAAAGATAAAAGTAGACTGAATGCAGTCGAAATGAGATCCTTCAGATACATGTTCAGCAAAACCTTGTATGATAGATGTTCAAATGGTGATAAAAGGAAATAATAATTATCTATGAAATAAAGAAAGGTATGTTTGATAGTTTGGGCAAACGAAGTATTAATTAGAACAATGATTAAAGAAAACACTTGTTTTTTACCACTTGAATTTAATTATAGACTACATGTTTCAAAAGTTAAACTTCCATCACTCAGGTCTGTATAATAACTATTATAACTATTAATAGTTATTATACAGACCTGAATGATGGAAGTTTAACTTCTGAAACATGTAGTCTATAATAAAACTCAAGTGGTAAAAACGAAGTGTTTTCTTTAATCATTGTAACATGTCTTACCACAAAGTTAATGTATAAACAGATTTCTTAAAAACTTTTCAGAAATATTTCAATTTATTTATTGATTTGGCGTTTTGTATGTAGGACTCCATTTTAATTTATGTATTCATTTAAAATCAAACAAAGATTTTTTTGGGTCTACTAAGTTGTATTTTATTAACAAAAACACATAAAATTAAAATTGTGACATTTGTTTCTACCAAGACATTCGTTTGATAATACCCTAAAAAGGAGAAACAATTGTCACAATTTAAATTTTTATGTGTTTTTGTTAATAAAATACTACTTAGTTTACTCAAAAATCCATGTTTAATTTAAAATTAATACATAAAATAATATTTCAATTACTGTGTATTGCATCCAGGAAAATTTACATCGATTTCGAACAAAACACAATTTCTCTCGTTTGCTTTGAATGCAGATATTATCTCCGTATATAGTGGAGAAGCTTTTAAGCCACTAGTGCTTTAATTCAAACAGTTGATACATAAAACATCAGCTATTAATCTATCGATTTTCCCAGCTTTCATTTTGCCTATTAAACCGGGAACAATGGAGCTTTAAAATTTAAATGCAATTACATTAAAAGCTTTCAACATTTATTAGTGCGGCTCAAGGAATGTACCGGGTAACAAAGCTACAGAGAATGTTACAAATCAGATTACATATTCATGATTAAAATTAATGCTTCCGCCTTAATAATTTGTCCTTCGTTATAAAGATCTATTAAATAGTTGGAATCGACGTATTTAATTCCTGTTATTATGTATTGTAACCCATATAAATAAAGACAGTCTGTCTTTGCGTTTAACGGTAAGCGCTTCTTCTTCTTCTTCTTCTTCTTTTAGGACTAGATCCTGTCATTCTAGTGTCGGTCCTTGGAGGTGGAAGACCAGCTATCCTTCCATCGTTTAGGTGGTCTTCCTGGGGGTCTGATCCCACCTATGCTGCTGTCCGCTGCCACCCTCACCACTCGATCCGAACTCGCTCTTCTCACATGATCTCTCATGATCTTAACGGTAAGCTCATTTATATAAAATGTGCTGGAGGTCCTTAGTTCGATTCCTGCGTGAGATATTAACAATAAATATGGGAAGGATATGGAAGCCTGGGCATTTACGGGGCTGACGAACGTCATAAGTTGGTTTAAGTGATCACTTTACACACGTGTAACATTCACCAATTCTACCCATTACTGACAGCCACACTACTCAAATTCTTGGAAGTTCTATATATATGAACCAATTTTGAAACATTGTTCTTGAGTCACTAGAACTTCACTAAAGACATCTATTAGTGAGATGAAAAGAAGCTTTTTTATTGAGCAGAAACTCTTTTATGCCCAGACTTCCATATCCTTCTTCATCTTTGATGAGATGTCAAAAAATAATATTAAAATAACTTCTGTAATTGGAGATAATCCAGATTATGTGAACAAGCATTTGGACATACTCAAAATGTTGTAAATAAATATGGGAGTCGAACACTGCAATATATCGTTCCGAACATTTTTAATTTGTTGCCGACGGATGTTAGAGGTCGAAATAAAATATGGAACAAAGGCAAAATAAAGGAATGGGTACATGATCAAGAGTTAAAAAAAACTAACTAACCATCACGCCGCTACTCCGCAGGGGTAGACAGAGAGAATAGAACGCCACACCACTGTGTTTTTGCAAACAATCTTTGCCTCGTAGAAGAGGCGAAGATTTATGCACCTGACTTGAATACTTTCAAGTATTTAGAGTACTCGATCATGCCAAGTTTTTTTCCGGTCTTTTTCTGCTTCTATTTTCAACAACATTCGCCTCACAAATAATATATTGTCCATTCTTTACTCATTAATACGAAATTTGTTTTTTTTATTATTATTATTTCATTATAATAGCATAATGTAACATATTAAATTTCAAATAATTTAAAATCGATACATTTAAACGTTACTTTTGATCACCCCTTATAATAACGGTTTCATGTTCCATAAGTTGAATTATTAATATTATTCCCAAACCCTTTTTCAGCCTTGGTACATCAAATTGATTTTGTGATCGAAGAACCGGATGTTCTGTTACGTATTATAAAATAGCATTAAAATCCTCCAAATCCTCAAATGTATGATATTTCAAAAACTACTTAGTAAGAATTAAATTGTTAGGAATGTGGGTACGTTGGTGACACTTTAGCGACGACAACATACCCTCAATCGTTTGCATACCCGCATAGTCTGCCAAGTGCATTCTAGATTTGTCTCTCCTAGAAATCTGTCACACAGTATTTTTTTTTACAATTAAACACTTGAATATACCACTTAAGGAGTTTTATTTCTATAAAAGACTAGTTTCGAAAACTTACAGATGTTTTCATCTTCTGGCAAAATTAAAACTAACGAACAAAAAATTAATTTAGAGGTATATATAGGTTTTTGTCTGCCTCCATAGTGTAATAGTCAGCACGCTCGACTATCATTCTGGAGGTCCCGGGTTCGATTCCCAGGAGGGGGGTCAAATAAATATAAGTGATTTTTTCACTCTAATATTTATTCAATATCACCCTGGACTAGTACCTGAAGCGAAGGGCTGATCACCTTTCCTTCATGTGTTAACGATCAAGATAACACTGCGTTTATATGCAGTGCCCTATGCACCACTGGGGTGTGGATAAGGGTTAAAATATAGGTTAATTAATATAGGAAAGGGAGCGGGGGTTAAGGAAGAAGATTTTATGTAAAAGGAAACATAGATAATAATGGTGACGTATTTTGAAACAGTATTTTATTAATTAACGTTTTATCTGAATTTAAATTTGTATGCATTTGTAAATTTTCTAAATTATTCATGACTTGGGTTTAATTCCCCCCCCCCTTCCCTTTATTTATTTAAATTCGTCATACGAGGCATCACTCTATATTCGCAATAAAATTGTCAGGCATGGAGTACACCCCTGATTTTCAGAATAAATTTTAGAGTAGAGAATAAAAAACACAATCTAAATTTTCAAGCCTACAGGTTTCATTAACACGTATGTTTATACCTTGAGGGCTTAAAGCTGCGTTCATACAATTGTATTATAAATTAAGTTAACTTATGAAGTATTTGTTTGGAGATTCATTGCATACTGACATCTGGAAAAACCTTTCCTGAAATTATTATGATTCCCGCAGAGGAAATATTCAACAAATTATAACTTGCGACAGTCAAATTATATGCTTGAACAACCCTTACATATGCATTTCAAATATTTACTCTCGCATAACACAAGAAGATCAATACTATTTAAATACATGTTTTAAATGTAACTTTCACAATGCTACATGAATTCCATTTTGTTCCTTGAATATTTTTTGCAGGTACTTTGTGGCACATTTTATAAACTTTTTTAAATTAAACACCTTTGTTTTAACCACTTTTTTTTATTATATGTATACTTTAACCTACCTGTTTCAACAATAACCTTATCATCATCAGGGCTTATTAAATTCTAAAACATTAAAAACATTAAATAATTTATTTTTTTTTAAATTAGTATTTTAATGTTTCCAATGCTTTAGAATTAAATTAACTGTGACGATGACAAGGTTATTATCGAAACCGGTAGGTTAAAGTGTACTAATAATAAAAAAGTGGTTATAACAAATTTGTTCAATTTTATAAAGTTTATAAAAACCATTTTGAATTCAAATGTTTTTAATATAACTTCAACAGTGTTAGATGAATATCATTATAATTTATGTGTTAAAATAACCTTATCAATTGTAGATGAATACCATTTTAAGAAATGTTTTATTAAAATTAAAACTTCACCAATGTAAAATGAAAACCGTTTCAATTAATATTTTAAAAATAACTTAAACACGTTACATGAATACTATTTCGTATTATTTTTGTTTTATCTCACCAAAGATAAAGAAGAATATGGAAGTCTGGGCATTTACGGGGCTGACGACCGTCATAGGCTGGTTTAATTAACTCCTGTAATTGGAGATAATCCAGACTTGTGAACAAGTATTTAGACACAATAAAAATATTGTAAATACCATTTCAATTAATGTTTTAAATTAAACTTAATTCATGGTGAGTGTTTATATACTTGTTTTATTAACATTTTTGTAAAAAAAAGTAAAAATTACTAACCACAAAGTAAATGCTTTAAATATTAATAATATTTAGAATAAATTCAAATACAAAACCACAATAATACTTCATTAAAAATTAAATAATAACTTGATTCCCTTTGCTTATGATTTGAAATAATGTTCTACTTTGTAAATGATACTTTTATTTGACAAAAATTAAGCTCTTACTTAATGCGAACAGCAAACAACCCTTAATAATTTTTGACCAACCGAAAACCACAATGTTTGGCATCAATGTCCTTAACTATTGAAAATGTCCTTTTAATTGATGCAAACAAAACCAACCCCCTTTGTCCGTCTACTTCAAGACTGACATCTATTGAGTTGAACCGAAAATTAGGGTTATTACAACACCTTGAGAACCAGCATACTTATTACATTTTTTTTACTTGTATATTTTTTTAGCTTTCACAATTTTTATAATTTATTTTAAAAAAATATCCTGTTATATACTTTTTTATTACATACGTATCATTTCATTCCAAATTTGTTGAAATATCGAAATTTTTAATGAATTAAGAAACAAAATAACTATCCAAACATTACGCTGCTTTCGCGCAGGGGTGGGCAGAGAGAATATAACGTTTGTAATATATGTTTGTTTGAGAATATATGTCTTTGCAAACATTTTTCGACATTTCCACATTCAGGCATCTCCTCATACATTCCTGCTGATTATTTTCTTGACCTGGCCACTTTGAGTATTTGAAATACTTGATCGTTTTCTTCAGTCTTCTTCTGCTTCTTTCCAATTACATTCGCCTCATAAATTCGTTTTACACGTCCAAACCATCTCAATGTTAAAATACGTACATATATATATATATATATATATATATATATATATATATATATATATATATATATATATATATATATATATATATATATATATATATATATATATATATATATATATATATATATATATATATATATATATATATATATATATATATATATATATATATATATATATATATATATATATATATATATATATATATATATATATATATATATATATATATATATATATATATATATATATATATATATATATATATATATATATATATATATATATATATATATATATATATATATATATATATATATATATATATATATATATATATATATATATATATATATATATATATATATATATATATATTTGAAACAGCGCTGGGGATGATTGTGTTAAAGGGTAGGAAATAAGGGATGTACACAACATGTTTAGATGTTTACTCGTGACCTCCATTCGGTCATTAGGGGGTCGGAACATCTGGAACCCTAACGAGAAAACTTTCTGCTTTCCTCCGGTCAATGAATGTCTGATGTGTGACCCGTGAACATGACAACTGTGACTAGGCAATGTTTACTCGGCGATACTATGTACTTTACCTAAACTCTATCCCGAATACAAAAATGCCATTATTTTGTTTAATGGAGAAAAAACATTCAGGTTTTACCTAAATCTGTTGCACAGTTAAAAGTTTAAAAAGTGGCTTGATGTTTATTTTTAATACACTTTTATTATATTTTTAAATTTTTAAATCGATCTCCTGAAAAATCAAGTTTTTTGATATATGACGTTGTTGAAAGGAGTAAGCGTGTTCTGTTATGTGATTAATCATATATCTAGGATTTGCAAAAAATTGTATTAAGTGGTTGTCAATTATGGGCACGAGTGTTAAGTGATCACTTAATCAGCTAATGACAGGTTACTACTACTACTACTACTACTACTACCATCACGCCGTTTCCCCGCAGGGGTAGGCAGAGAGGATGGAACGCCACACTCTTCTGTCCTGACATACACTCCTAGCCTCCTTCACATCCATACATCTAGTCATACATGCCCTCCGATTACGCAGACTTTTGACACCGCCAGATTTTAGATGTATTATATTCTATTTGACGTATGACTCAATTTTTGTATTTTCTATATTTTTTTACTTAATTGTGATCGTATATGAAATACCCTATTAGTTTTTAAATAAACCGCAGTTTGGTGAAAACCATTTAAATAAATTTTAAAATAGGATAAAGTTTTGAACCTTTAGATGTATACGGTAACACAAAACTCGAAGTATACAAAAATGGCATTATTTTATTTATGTTTTTTTTTATATCTCGTTAAAATAATGAGTGTTGTAATGTTTTTTGTCTTCAAGGAGTGTGGAGTGTTTAGGTTGGATTAGGTCAAGTTTCTCTCCAATGCTGAAGGTACCGGGTTCGATTATCAGGGGGGTCGATTTAAATCAGTGATTTTTAACAATATTATCCTCGACTGACTACATTGCCTTATGAAATTTTCACCAATTTGACGATTATTTTGAGATGGTCGACCATTTGGTGAGAATAAGGATCACAGTTTATGAATAAGTGTATTATATATTTTAAATTTTATTTATCGTTTTGGCGTTTACATTGTGGTAAGACATGTAAAAATCATTAAGGAAACGCTTGTAAATCATTAAGGAAACGCTTGTTTCTATACCATGTGAGTTTATTAATGACTACTAGTGTCGGAAGTTAATCGTCCATCGTGTCAAGTCTGAATAATAACTCAAAGTTAAGAGTTATTATTCAGACCTGACGATAGAAGTTTAGCTTCCGATACTAGAAGTCATTCATAAACTCAAGTGGTATAAAAACAAATGCTTCCTATCATTTTAATATTTTTTTATAACGAAATGCCAATTATTCTGGCAATTTGTACTTCAAATATAACCATAACGCTGAATAAGCAGAGAAAATAGAACACATCACTCAAAAAGTCATCGGGCTGACACATATCATATATTGCAACATTGTTAACAGAGCCAATCAAGTCATGACATTTTGACAATAATTTTAAAGATCACAGCGGCTTTAGTGATCTCAGTTTTGTAATGTTAAAAACTAAAAATAAAATAAACTGATCGTTGAACGTGTACTGATAGAACATAAGTAAGTGATTCAAGAACAATGTTTCGAAATTGGTTCATATAAATAGAACTTCCAAGAATTTGTGTAGTGTGGTTGTCAACAATGGGTAGAATTGGTGAATGTTACAAGTGTGTAAAGTGGTCACTTATACCAGCCTATGACGGTCGTCAGCCTCGTAAATACCCAGACTTCCATATTGAAAAATAACTCCTGTAATTGGAGATAATTCAGATTTGTGAACAAGTATTTGGACACACTCAAAATGTTGTATCTCATAAAATAAATAGGAAAACATATCTCTTTTCTGATTAAGCTTTTGTAATTAATAATTAAAGCAATAAGCAAATATTGTTATTAAACTTTTAAATTAGCTTTACCGGAAGATGCCCCCAGTGTGAGTGCGCGCGAAGTTAAGACAAATATTCGCCTAATTTTGTTCTTCATTCTCCACCCCTATTCCCTGCGACTACCCCCGTGTCCGAAGGCTGATTCAGTTTGTAACAGGATGCCAGAAGGCTGTATGAATGTACGCAAGTATAGAGGTTCATTGTAGAGACGTGTTAGGGTTGACACAAATAAATTCAATTTAAATTTGAATGTTAAATATGACACAAAAACCGTAATGTCTTTTTTACCTCATTCCCTATATAAGACGTTTCTTGATTATGTAACACTGCAGAACATATGAAATAATTTCGCTCGCTTTATTTATTTGTTTTTTATTTCCCGATTCGTATTCTATTATTCGTATTATTTGTATTCGTTCACCTCCGTAGTGAAATGGTCAGCGCGCTCGGCTACCGTTCTGGAGGTCCCGGGTTCGATTCCTAGAGGGAAGCCTAATAAATATAGGTGATTTTTTTCACTGTTATATTTATTCAATATTACCCTGGACTGGTATCTGAAGCGGAGGGCTGATCACCTTTCCTTCGTGTGTTATGATCAAGATAACACTGCGTTTATATGATGCAGTGCCCTATGCATCATTGAGGTGCAGGTTAGGGTTCGAAAATGAAATTATTACGCAAAGCCAACGAATTTTAATTTAAAGCAGTTTAAATGCATTTTTTGTCATAATTTATATGTAATAACTTATCTTTTGTATGTACCTACGTTTATTTTACCTTGTACGAGTCTATATTGAGCCAAAGTATGAAAGAATAGAGCGGCTGATCTGCACTGCTTCACCTTTTTGTCCATACAATACGTCTTTGAAAACGCTTTAGTAAATATGTAAACCTACCTTGTATTTATAAACAGGGTACAAACACTTAATGAAATTTAAAAAATACACATGAATCGTTTTAAACTAGTTTTCAAAATTCATTTATTCGGCAGTCACTTTGTGGTGAAATCTATCTATTTTAAATTTAAATAAAACAAAAGTTTAACTTGATAAATATCACTTTTAATATTAATTATATTGAAACTTATAATGATCTGCCTCCGTGGTCTAATAGATAGCTACCGCGCTGGAGGTCTTGAGTTCGATTTCCAGAGGGAAGAAGAAAATAAACATTAGTGATTTAACACTCTTATATTTATTTAATTTTACCCTGGACTGGTCCCCGGAGCGGAAGCGTGATAACTTTGCATTTATGTAAATAACTATGCATACTCTCCCCTGACCTGTTTAACATCTATGGGGAATACATCATGCGCAGGGCTCTCTACGAATGGAATGGAGGAGTGTCCATTGGTGGCGTAAAGCTGTCCAATATACGATATGCGGACGACACAACACTTCTGGCCAAAGACCCAAAAGAGATGGTAGATCTCCTTAAACGAGTAGAGATTGAGAGCAAGGCACTGGGACTAGAGATTAACCAAAGCAAGACCAAGATCATGATCATAGATCGATCTAAGAAGTTTGGTGATCTCGGGAACTCACTGGAAGGTTTAGAGATAATAAACGAGTTCCAGTTCCTTGGATCTCAAATCAGCAATGAAGGAACTTGTGAAGGAGAGATTAGACGTCGTATCGCCATCGCCAAAAGTGCCATGTCTAAGCTAGACAAAATTTGGAAAGACCGGGGTGTGAGTAACAACACCAAGATGAAGCTTGTCAGGAGCTTGGTCCACTCCATTTTTCTCTATGCTGCTGAAACATGGACTATAAAAGCAGCAGAAAGGAGAAAAATTGATGCCTTCGAAATGTGGTGTTGGAGGCGCATGCTCCGAATTCCATGGACAGCTAGACGCACCAATGAGTCCATTCGCCAGGAACTACGCTTGGATGGCTTGTCTCTGGCCAATATCTGTACCCGACGGATTCTCCAGTTCTTTGGACACGTTGCGCGTGGCAACGAGGATAGCCTGGAACGACTAGTTGTGATCGGTAGCCTGGAGGGAAAGAGAGGGAGAGGAAGATCCCCCACACGATGGACCGATCAAATTAAGGCAGCAGCAGGCACCTCAGTGGTTGGAGCGCTACGTGCAGCGCAGTCAAGGGATAACTGGAGAAGAGTCAATGCTTCTGCAAGGGTCACAACCCTCAGCAATGAGGATTAAGACGGAGAAGAAGAATGTAAATAACAGATACAGTGCTCAATGCACCATTGAGTGCGGTAAGAAAAAGAAGAATGAGAGGGTAAAAAAATGCATACTGTTATATTTTACAACATTTTGAGTGTGTTCAAATACTTGTTCACAAAATCATTTCTAGTGATTCAAGGACAAGGTTTCTAAATTGGTTCAAATATATAGAACTTATAGAATTTGAGTAGTGTGGTTGTCAATAATGGGTAAAATTGGTGAATGTTACACATGTGTAAAGTGATCACTTAAACCAGCCTATGACGGTCGTCAGCCCCGTTAATGCCCAGACTTCTATATTATTCTTCATCTTTGATGAGATGTCAAAAAATAATCTGTTTTATTTTATTACTTGTCAATCTAATAACCGTCCATTTTCCCACTACGCACGCAATCATCAGAAACAAAATAAAATTCCGGAAGCTGTGACAACCCTAATGTAAGGGTGACGGCTAGAACGGAACCGGATCGAGAACAATGCAGAGTTCCCGCCAAAACCTTACGGGATTCACAAAGCGCTGGAAGGGCGCGTTTGGCGGGAAAATGATACAAGGCTAACTGGAAATAACATTTCCACCCTTATTTTATCAATATCTTAAATAATATTCAATTAAAGACATGTTTTAATTGTTTCTGATACATGATAGAAGTTTATGTGTGATATAAGGAAAAAATACAAGGCTGAGATAAGCATGGACACGTGAATCGAATGAGTGAAGAAATAAAAATAAACGAAATTATTAGGAGCAGAAAAAGACTGCGAAAAATTTGACATAATCAAGTATTTCAAATACTTCAAAGTAACGTTCACCAATTTCACCCATTATTGACAACCACACTATTTAAATTTTTGGAAGTTCTATATACATATGAACCAATTGCGAAACGTTGTTCTTGAATCATTAAAACTTCACTAGTGACATCTATTGTTGAGATGAAAAGAAGCTTTTTTATTGAGTAGATACTCTTTTATTAGTATGTGAGTTCCGAATCCTAGATTATAATAATTTACTTCAGAAACGCCAGATAATATAATTTTTATTATTTTAGCTTATAATTTGATCAGTAAATTTATTTACAACAGTTTAAGTGTGTCCAAATACTGGTTCACAATTTTTTTATTATTGGCATGTTTCACTCAATTTTAGGTGCTTTGCCTTTAATATGTATTTTTTTAAATAAAACAATTTACATGGTAAATGTAATTGGTTATATAAGCAGAGAAAGACCGAGGAGAACTTGGCATTATCGAGTATTTCAAATACTTGAAAGTAGTCAGGTCAGGAGTCGGAATAATCGGTGGGTACTTATTAGGAGATGCATGAATTTAGAAGAATTGAAGTTCGTTTGCAAATACAGATTATGTGGTTCTTTTCTCTCTGCATACACCTGCGCGAAACGAAGTGATGGTTGGTTAATTACTTTATATTTAATTAAAGACAATTTAATTAGCATATGCTGTGATGCTTTTCTTCGGCACCTTCTATGGTCGAGTTTAAGAGAGACCTTTAAGGATTTAATGGAAAAATTAATGTGTATTGAATGATCAATAACACGAACCTATGACAGATCGTAAGCCCTTAAAATACTCAGACTTCTATATTCTTCTTCATCTTTGTTAAGATATCAATAAATTTCAATTTGAAAAAATATTTTCACAGCGCAAAAGCCGAAAATAAAAGGAAATCAATTCATTGTTATAATGCCCATTTTGAAAACAGGATATCAAGCATGTTAAAAATGGTATTCTCCGAATCAGGTTGTACTTCCGGTTGAGCGGGAAGCAAGGCTGCCTCCCGGAAGTGACGACTAGCACACCCTAGCGTCGGCCATTGAAAAGTAAATATGGGCGATGGTTTTATGATATCTGAGCTCTAAATATTTGAAAGGGTTAATATAAGGGTGGGGTAGGTTCATTATTAGTACGGTAAGCAATTTAAGAGTTTTTGAATGATTTTGTATTTTTTTACCATTTATTTACATGGGCTAACTTCGGCCAGTAATTAATAATAAATCCTAGAAAAATATTTAAAAACGCCGTATGAAAATAAATTCGTTTTAATATTTGAATAAAAATGCAAGTTGGACAACAGATTGAATTATTTTGTATTTGTTGACCATTTATTTGATTTGGGCTAAGGTGAGCCAGTTATCAATAATAAATCCCTGAAAAATATTTAAAAAACGAGGACTGTAAATAATAATAATTTCGTTTTAATATTTTAATGCTGTAATGTAGGGATGGACAATTGTGATATTTAAATAGTTTGAATAGTTTTGTATTTTTTTAAACTTTATTTGCTACGGGCCAAACTCGGCTGGTTTTTTATCAAAAAAGTATTCTCGTCATTCCGAAATAATATACATAATAATATATCACATCATATCTTAGTTATCACAATTAATATTAGTAAAACCAATCAATGACAATGAAAATATTGAATAAACCATTTTTTATAAAAATTTTTCGCTGTACAATATTTCTTTTGAGATGATCACTCACACTATCTCTCACACTGAATTTCTCTTATTCTTAATGTTTTAGGAAGTTTCACTTCAGTTTCTAAAGGCATGATTAAAAACGACGATTATTTTATGATTTGACTTGTGATTTTCTGATTTTAGTTCTATGATTTGATTTGTGAGTTTATTATTTTTTTCTATGACTTGTAATTTATGATTTTAGTTCTATGATTTTACTTGTGAGTTTAAACAATTCGATGATTCTAAGTGAGTATTGAAGTTACTGAAGCAAATAATTTTAGTTCTATGATTTTACTCGTGAGTTTATATTAGATATGAGTTATTCTACCTTATTATGCATCTAAATTATACTTCCAATTTGCGTATGAAGAATTTCGATCCCATATCTTTCCACCGGATTTCCTCTACATCTTTTTTATAACTAAAATTGTTTCGAATGGGGCAATAAATTAAAATCATTTCACTCTAATTCTGTTTTGATGCTTCCTTGCCGTAACCATTGAGGGCTTCGGAATACGAACTACCGTCGCATAATTTGGTTTTTTATTGCCCTTTTGCGTGATCTTAGCGCGTTAGAATCGGTGGAAAACTATCGTTACCCTCCCAACGCACAGTCTAGTTCAATCAGACGGAATGAAAGAGCTCTTATCAATTTCTCGGTAAGACAGATAACGTTATTTAAATACTTTAATCATTTTCACATGGTGGTCAATAAATGCTTGACAAATTTTTAAGACGCGAAGTCTTCACGCGCTGAAAATTGGACGTAATCAATGGTGAGTGAAAACTGGTAATGAAAAGGGTTGTACATATATAAATAATTATTATTTAGTTTTTATTTATTTATTTGATAATTTTAAGATAAATTATGGTACAGACAAAAGTCCAATATATAATATTCAAAATGAGTATTTTCCATTACTTGTGTTGAAATTGAAGGTAACAAGACTGAAACACAAATCGCTCACTCCTTTCAACAAGGTCATTTTCCGTTTTCAGAGTTTAAGAATAAAATTAAATGTTTTAAAAATAAATATCAAGCCACTTATTGAATTTTTTGCTGTCCAACACATCTTTTTATGTAAAACCTCAAGGTTTTTCTCCATTTGAAAAATATTTAGTATTTTTAAAAAAAATTATTAAAAAATATCTTTTCTTAAAAATGCACTTTCTGCCCTGTAGCGGGTAAATATTTAGTTAAAAATATAGCGCTTTTGCTGGGATAAAGTACATTTTCTAGGCATTCCGAAAACATGCATAACTGAAAATTCACGGTTTTTAATATATGACGTTGTTGAAAAGAGTGAGCGAAATTAGAAAGTAAAAAAGATAAGGAATCAAACAAAATTAGCAAAGGGCAAAAATGTAAAATACAAAACAATAAATGGATAAAGTAATAATAGCCGTATAAGAAAAATATAGGTAAGAAGCATGTTAAAAGGAAACAAACGAGAAAATATACCTTATCACTAACACAAATATCTTCCAATAAAATATTTCTTCCGTTTTTATGATGGATCCCTGAAATGGTTATATTTTAAGCATCTCAGGCAGCTGGTTAATTTGTAATAATATGCATAATTTGTAAATATATTTTTCGTTGATTAGAGCACTTGGTTACTATACTAGAGGTCTTGGGTTCGAATCCCGATGGTTAAAATAAATATTAAAATAAATTTCATTATTTTTTTATCGGACAAATTAAATAGCACTTTTTTTAGAAATCACTCCAAGGCCGCTTTATGTTTTAAAAATAATTTTAACATTGAAAAACGACATATTTTATAATATATACAAATTCAAACATACAGACATTTTTTCACACATTTTTGGCTTTTCCCAGTATGAGAAAAAAATTGGTGTTACGATCTTGAATACATCTTAAGAAAAGCTTTCTCATTCTTACATAGATAGCTGTTGTGAACTTATATGTACTCCAATATGAGATTAATCTGGGAGTTTATCTGGGAGTTGCAAAATTTTGAATCAAGTGGTTGTCAATGAGCACGAGTGTAAAGTGATTATTTAACCAGCCTTTGTCAAGTCACAAGCTCTGTAAATACCCGGACTGCCAGATTCTTCTTCATTTTTGTAGAGAAATTGAAAAAAAATGTTTCTTTTTAACATTTGACGATCGTTTTTCCAACCTAGCTGATTATATTCCATTGACGAGTCAATCTTTTTTTTCTCAATTTCTGTTTAGATAATTGTAATCGTACGTGAAATACGCCACTGGTTTTTAAATCAACCACAGTTTGGCGAAAACTATTTAAACAAATTTGAAAATCGCTAAAGTTTTCGATGTGAGCCTCTAGCTGTACGCGGTAACACTAAACTCGTGGCTTAAATTTTGTGCATTTTTTTATATCAACCAACGTTTTGTTCATTTCTATTTAAACGTAATAAAACTTTTAATTTTCTTTGAAAAAGATTTGATCAGCCGATTTATTGATGTGTTTAATTAATAATGTATGAGTACTTTAGTTGTTAGACTTTTTTAAATTGAGATAATCCAGTCTACTTTTATCCTTTTTTGCCAATTCTGTGCTCCACTTCCATACATTAGGATTGGAATCAGGACTCCATTGTTTATGTTTTTTTATGGAAAAAAGTCAAATAAAAAAAACTTTTATACGACCCTTCATGACGTATGGGATCGAATGCAGAGCGGACACAGCAGTAAGAAAAATCGCTCTAAGAGTGTCAGAAATGAAGACTCTAAGAAGTATATTTGGCAATAATCTACAAGATAGAATAATGAACACCAGGATAAGAGAAATATACGAGAATGAATATAGGAGAATGGAACCATCCAGATTCTCCTACATTGCATTGCATAGCCGACTTCCGGTAGACCACCAAAGAGATGGGAATCGACATTGCAGGAGGCTAATATCTCTCTAAAGTAGGCCACAAGGCTTACACCAATAAAAAGAAGAAAAAAAAGAGAGAATATATAAATATTTAAAATTTTGTGACACCCCATACAGTAAATACGAGGGATTTTGTATTGGCTGCATTCGGTTAAAGCGGTAAACATTATTTTCAATATCCTATCCACGAATACAAGATATGAATGAGTCGATAATATACGTATATGTTCACGTTGTATAATACTCCTTTACCCTCAAAATCACTTTTTTTTATAAACTTGGAATGTGCTTCGTTCATATATATTTTAAGTAATACAGTACGGAAAGTGATTTTTTTATCGGATTTTTGCGGACGTTTTTCAGACGTTTCATTGGCAGACGTTTTTCTCCAAGGCGATTTATGCGATTATCAATTTTATTTAATAAAGGTTAACTAAATAACTAACAACCTTTCGGTAAACAGAAAGAATTGAACGCTACAACACTTCTTTGCCCCTTCAAACATTCTTTCAAACACATCAAATACTTGATCATTCCAAGTTTTCCTCGATCTTTCTCTATTCCTATTTCTCATTTTATTTCCCTAACAAATTATTTTTTTATACATTTTTGACCTATAAATGCTTAGATTTCCATATTCTTCTTCATAAATGCTGAGATGTCAAAAATTGAAAAAATTACTCCTAAGCGTGTAAGATAATCCAGATGTTTTAACAAGTATTTGGACACACTCAAAATGTTTTAAATCAACATGATTGTTTGCAAAGACAGATTGATGTGACTCTCTATTCTCTCTGCCTTCTCTTGCGAGGAAGCAGCATGATGGTTAGATGGTTCTCAACATAATATCATTGGAATTTATAAAAAGTTTTTGAAAATATTTTTAGATATTGATCTAAAATTCAAATGTTTAAAAAACCCCTTAGGGAATGTAGTCATTCTATTTTTCACGTCTATTTTTTCAGTAGACGAACACTCCCCTATCTGAACGAATAAAACCACCCCGTTAAAGCTAGCAGCAAAGCCTTCCGTTCGAGACCGCACGTACTCCGGATATTAAATTCGGAACAGTTAATTACAATTCACTTTTATCTGAAAAACATGAAATTTTCTGCGTATCTTCCTGAAAACTGAAACACCGTGCTTATCGCTGAAGAATAACGCTGAAACGGCGCACGCTTTCGGCAAATAATATCCCTTTTAGGCATTATTAATTATAAGTGTTCATTAATAAACGAGAACATTAAAACTGACTAGTATTAAGACACTTTGAAGCACAAGTTTTTTTGGTATTTCTGAAATGTTAGTTGTATTTTTGTCAATTAAATGATTAGTAAAATACTTGTTTTTTATCACTTGAACATTATATTTTATTTTTAAACGACTAGTTTTAAAATCTACAGATGCTTTCATTTACGGGTTTGAATATACTCGTCAACTGTATTTTTATAATAAGTAACTAATGTACTTTTACCGTGTTTAGCTACCGTGCTAGAGGTCCCGGGTTTGATTCCCATGGGGGGTTGAAAATAAATATTAGCAATTTTACACTCAAACTTTTATTTAAAATTACTCTGGACTGGTTACTGAAGCGCAGAAGTGAACGCCGTGCCTTGATGATATTTTACAATACAAATTTATAAAATAATCCATAAAATAATTTTATAACTAAACTAAGTATGAAATATTTAGTTATTCACCAATGGATAATGGAAATGAAATCATTCGGTCATGTCGTATTTGATTGCATGTCATGTACAATTTTCTTTAATATAATTGTACAAATTTGTATTGTAAAATATGCTTTAAACTTAGGCAAGTTATTTCAATTTGTATTTATGTTAATTAAAAAATTAATGAAAATATATTTTTTAAAAGGTGTTAATTAAAATTTTTCATTATTTAATTATTTGTAACATCATTAAATTTCTGTACATATTTTGCTTTGAACATACATAAAATTATAATATCTAACTAAAATTAATAATATATTTTCTTTCCTCTGAGCATTATAATAATATTATCAGCAATGATTTCATAGCTTTTAACGAAGCCAAAATTTCCCACAAAGTAAATGATAATATTTTTATAAGCAATTTACATTAATTATGGTACATTTTCATTAGACTTTTACACGTGGAACATACGAGTATATGAAAATTTCAAATTGAAATTATATTAAAACGTATTTGATTAATTCATTACTTAACCCTTGTATGTTTATTTTGAAAAAATTAAGAAGGAAACTCACTCTATCTGGATAGAATATTTTGGTTCCCTTTTGAACAACAGCATTTTTCAAATTTCTGTGGAAATAATTTCTGTATTTTTCCTATCATGTTTTTGAAGGTGAAGTTAGATTTATTAATTTTTTTAAATAAATAATTCATTTTTTATAATGTTACAATCCAATATATAATCAAGTTTTTCAATTACTTGAATGTGGTTAGATGAGTAGTCAGAAAATCGGCGGGTATATATATCAAAATATGCATAAACCACTTCCGTGGTCAACCTCTTGGAAAAAATGGGTAAAAAAACCTCCCTTTTTTCACTATTTTCTTTTTTATCATATTTTTAAATATAATAAATAGATATAATCCATGAAATAAACAATATTAGGAAAAAAAATAAAAACGAAGGAAGAATGGATATATCTAGACCGGTGGGGGAACGACTATAAAAATCACTATAAAAAGTTTCATGTACTATGTGCGCAAACTAGATTCGGGCAAATCACTGTTACTGCAAAATACCTATCCGAATTGTATTCGGGCAAATCACACAAGGGGTTAATATGAAAGACACGATGATTTTTACTAAAGACAGCAGTGTAAGGTTCTTATCTCCTATAAAAAAACATATAAATTTACAAACTTTCAGGAATATGTATAGAAAACATTTTACAATAGTTTCACGTGCGATAATCGGCTGTAGAGCAAATATCGTGTTTACACCGTTATAACGATAAGCATCGACGAGTATCATGAAATATACATGGAGCAATTTCACGGGCAATTTGAATAAATAAACCGAGGCCATTAAATAATTATAGTAAGAAAAAGTTTTAAAATACGTTACTTTTTCAATTTAATTCTCACTCGGGAAAAACCACTATTTCTGAGAATCTATTATGACAAGTGGGTCGACGCATTCCGTAACATTATCAAACATCATAAAAACTTTATGTTTTTTATTATATGTAGATGTATTATATTCTCTTAAATATTTTATACACGTTTATATACCATAAAATTATAATTTTCAACCCCTGCATTGCTGTGTTTAAAATATACTATTTTTTCTAGCCTCCCATTAGTCTGATGATATCAGTAACGGCAAAAATTGATTCGCTAGTCAAATAAAATACATGCGGAAAAAAGTAAATATTATTTTGTTACATATTTACAAATAATTTAACGTTTTTTAGAGTTTTTCTTGAACATTTTTCGCAAATACTTTGTGGCACATTTTATAAACTTTATAAAATAAAACAACTTTGTTTTAACCACTTTTTGTTGGTAGACTTTTTCCAACCGGTTTCGACAAGAGCCTTGTCATCCTCAGAGTTTATGTACTAATTCTAAAAAGTTGAAATACTCACAGTAAGGTTATAATTAATTACCCTTTCAATACAATATTTTATAATTAATTAACCATGAGTATTTCAATGTTTTAAAATAAGCACATTAGCCCTGAGGATGACAAGGTTCTTGTCAAAACTGGTTGGAAAAGTGTACAAATAAAAAGTGGTTAAAACAAAGCTATTTTACATATTTTAAGTTTTTTAGTGTTTAAATGCTACCCCCTCTAATAATAAGCACTTGCTATGAGGGATGAATGAATAAATGTAGAAGGTTTATAATTCGAAGGCATTAAATGGGGTGGAAGGTTATGAAACGAAGCCCACCTGTTGCAGAGATATTAATTGAAGTATTTCTTTGTTAATTGATAAATTGTATCGCTGATAATTAAATATCGCTTTGGTTATCTAACTTTCTTTCGTGCTAAACTTTAATTGAACCCTCAAAAGTATCGATCGATGATTATTCTACTACTACTACTATCACAACGTTTTATGTAGTGGTAGACAGAGAGGATAAAATGCCATATACTTCTGTACTGATATGCACCAGGAGCTTTCTTCATATCCATATATGTAGTCACACTTGATAAAGTTAACTTTTCATATTATTTTTTGACGTTTCAACATAAATGTACAATAATATGGAAGTCTGGGGCTTGCGGGGCTTGCGACTGTCATAAGCTAGTTTAAGTGTCACTCTACACATGTGTAGCATTCACAAATACTACCCATGATTGACAATCTAGCCTATGACGGTCGTTAGCAACGTAAATGCCAAGACTTCCATATTATTCTTCATCTATGTTAAAATGTCAAAAAATAATATGAAAATCAACTCCTATAATTGGAGAAAATCCAGATTTGTGAACAGGTATTTGGACACACTCAAAAAGTTGTGAAATATAAATCTAATGGAAACACAAGTTTTGAGAACTACAGATATTCTCGAAGCTAGCCGTGTTTACATTTATTAACTCAAAAGTGGTCTTATAAAAGTGTTTTATTTTATATAATTTATATTTGAAGCACTAACTAAGGTCTAAATATATTACACACATCCAATAGATGACTTAAATTAGATTACTAAGTAATAATAGAAATTAAAAAGGAAATTAATGATAATTTACAACTAATAAATACACAAGTAAATAATTTTTCTAAGAGTCCGTTATTAAATATGTTTCCTCATCATCCTCATCATTCCTGATCCCTTTTGACTGTGACTGCCAATCAATACAAAAAAATAAAGCCACTTGAGATCTACCTAAGCTTCTTTCCCTAACCATCAAAATATTTTGATTATTGTTTAAAAGACAGTGTTTTAGTATTAAACAGTCTTGATAAAGAAGCGGTTAGCTTCGAAACCCGTGGACATTATAATTAAGTTACAATATATTATTTATAGTCATTTTTTATCAAAGTTACATTTTTATTTAATGTTTTATTATTTATTTGAATTCCATAAAGCAGGTTTTTATAACGATATCATCGATTGTGCCTCCATTCCCCTATTTATAAACGAAACGAAGTCCATAAAGTCCCTAACAACCCTCATTTTACGAAGATAAGGACGGCGCCAAAATCGTTACTTGGTTAAAAATTCATTTGTTCCCAAATAACTCGCTGATAAAAGCAATTAAAATTATGCGGAGCAGTGATAAATTATTCGTTATTTCTTCACGGCTAATAGGTGTTTTACACCAAAACGCTTCAGTTCAAATAATCTGCGATTATTTCATTAAAAAAAAATTTCATCCGAAATTATTTTTCGAGTCGGTGAGATAATAACATACATAGATGTTTTACAACATTTTGAGTGTATCCAAACATCACCAATAGATGTCTCTAGTGAAGTTCTAGTGATTCAAGAACAATGTTTCGAAATTGGTTTATATATATTTATATATAAATATATATATATATATATATATATATATATATATATATATATATATATATATATATATATATATATATATATATATATATATATATATATATATATATATATATATATATATATATATATATATATATATATATATATATATATATATATATATATATATATATATATATATATATATATATATATATATATATATTATATAGATCTTTCAAGAATTTGAGTAGAGTGGTTGTCAGTAATGGGCAGAATCGGTGAATGTTACACGTGTGTAAAGTGTCCAATTAAACCCCCTATGACAGTCGTCGGCCCCGTGAATGCCCAGAGCTTTTTTTTCTTAAAGGAATAACCCACAAAGCGTCTATTTTAGATGCTTGTCTCTAGGTATGATAGTAAGGATAGGGAAGGTAAATGTGAAAAATACATCACAAACACCCAGAACAATTGAAAATAAATCTTTCTTGAATTACTTTGCATTTCGCGGAATCGAACCAGTTTCATAGTTCATAACAGTTCCAAATAGCAGTTTCGCAGTCGACCGTCTACCCAACAACGCCACGGCGCCTGTCAATAAAAATAATAAAAATCAAGTTTTCAGGCAGCTCTCAATTATGTGAAAATAATCCAGGATTTGGACGTCGTATACAAATGGAAAGAGAGGAAAAGTATGCTCATTTCACTGTGAAATAATTTACATATACATTTTTAGGAGAAAGAGACTGGAACAGTATTTCCAGTCATCCTTACGTTAAAAAATCTTGTTCTTATAAGCTGGTTTTAAATTTTAAGTGCCATTCGGAAACCAGTCAACAGATTCATTATCCCAAATAGTTAGTAAAATGTTGTTAACATCTTAACATCACTGTTTTGTTTACATGGGGACAATTAAACCTCTCAATTGGTATGATTGTAAAACCTTTTGATGCCATACGCGTTATGTTGTAATACATCGTAACTAACGAGGCTTGAATAACAATAAACTTGTTTATGATGAACACCCCCTCGAACCCCATTCATTTAGTATTTGATATATTCAAAGGCGGCAAGTGACTGAAATTACCAGCAGTGCATTTCACTTCAAAGAGCAGTTTGTAAAATTTGTTTGTAAAGTTTGGCAGTTTATAAAATAGGTCTGATTGAAATTAAAACTTTAAAATTCTCATTAGTCCGCCTCCGTAGTGTAATGGTCAGCATGCTCGGCTACCGTTCTGGAGGTCCCGGGTTAAAGTGGGGTTTAATAAATAAAAGTGATTTTTTCACTCTAATATTTATTCAATATTACACTGGACTGGTACCCGAAGTGGAGGGCTGATCACCTTTCCTTCATGTGTAAACGATCGAGATAACACTGCGTTTATATGAAGCAGTGCCTTATGCACCATTGGAGTGCGGTAAGGGTTTTATTATTTTTTATTATTATTATTAATCATTTTAAATTGTCTAAGAAACTCCTTCGAAAACAGTTACATTCTGAAGATGTTTCTTAATACAGTGAATCTACAGTTATTTTACTTCTAGTTGTTATGTTGGCTTACTAAATATAAATCAGAGGTAAAATAAATATGTTTTAATATGTTAAGTATAAATAGGTATAAAGCAAAATTAATATAAACACAAATAAAATAAAATAAATATGAATACAAATAAATCAGAGGTAAAATAAATATGAACGGACGTTAGACGAATCAATTTCAGGAACGAAATCTATCCAACACATTTGTTGTTTATCGCAATACTTTCATTTCCAATCATTTTTAAATAACCATTTTCTTTCGCATTGCCCAAAAAAGCCATGAAAATTTGTGAAATTGATATGTGCGGGTAAACATATTAGAAGAGCAAATATATGTAATAATATTTCACAAATAATATAATATAGTAATAATATAGTATTGTGGTTGTCAATAATGGGTAGAATTGGTGAATGTTACATGTGTGTAAAGTGATCACTTAAACCAGCCTATGACGGTCGTCAGCCCCGTAAATGCCCAGACTTCCATATTCTTCTTCATCTTTGATGAGATGTCAAAAAATAATAAAATAATATTTCGCATTATTATTTTAAATTACATTTTACTTGGTAAACAACACTTTCTTAAAATCTGTTGTGACTTTAATGATTGACATTATCACAAAGTGCTTAAATAAAAAATAAATAAACAGTGCTTTTAAAACAATTGAATTTCACTTGATATATACCACTACTTCTTAAAATCCATTGTTCGACGAGTTTCGATGAATAACGCATCATTTTTAAACATAAACGTTGTCACAATTTTTTTAAAATGAAATAGTAGTATTCTTCTTCTGTTGTTCTCTTAAGGGTGCAGAGGGCACTGCATCGTATTTAAGCAGTATTATCTTGATCGTAACTTACATGAAGGCAAGGTGATCCCTCAGATGACCAGTCCAAGGTAAAATCCAGTGTGTAAAATCACTTATATTTATTTTCATCCCCCCTGGGAATCGAACCCGGGACCTGCTAAATACCGTTACCATTACACCACGGAGGTGGATTCAGTAGATTCGGTATTTCAAAACTACTACAAAAAATATTTTGTCTATCCTGGGAAGCGGAGCTTTGCATGGCAGCCAAGCAATCCAATCACTCGACCACGGAGCCAGATATAAGTACTTATCGTTCCAACCACCGACACTATTGTTCTTCAAACCCCTACAAACTACCCCAATACGCATTAGCTAAGCTTTATTCGAGGCCTATAGCGATATGATAACGGCCTTACAAGTAGAAAGACGGTTATCAAACCAAATAGTTGATTATAGTGATATTGTTTCATTCCGAGAGTCGTAATAGTTAAATGTTTGTACCGTGTCACAGGCTGAATTGAGCACAGCTACATTACCGATGCCTCGTTTACATTGGTAAATATAGCGAGTATTTTGCCTGGAATTTTCGCTAATAATTATAATAACAATCATAATAATAACTCTTTATTCCAGCTTGACTAAGTGGTGGGTGCAATACTTAGTCAGCCAAATATGTTTTACAACATTTTTTTTTTTACAATGAAATTAAAAATAATAAACAAATAAAAAAAGAGGAAGAAAAAAGAATAACAATAATAATAATAATAAATTTGGAGAGATGTAGATGAAAATTAGCTCGATGGCAAACGCAGCCCTGTGGTCCAGTGCCGCCACATGTCCAGCCCCCATCTGTGTTCCACAAGCCGCTTTATGATGAGGTTGGAGCTCTTCATCAGCCTCTCCCGGAAGCCTGCCACTCAATAATGAATTGCATTAAAATAAAGTAAATTAAAAGATAATGATTAATATAACATTTCTTGAATGTTTTTCGCAGATACTTTGAGGCACATTTTGTGAACTTTATAAAATGAAACAACTTTTTTTAAACCACTTTTTTATTATAAGTACACTTTAACTTACCGGTTTCAACAATAACCTTGTCATCATCAAGGTTTGTTACTTTTTTAAATTATAAAACACTAAAAACATTAAAATACTCATAATTAATTACATCCCCTTACCAAAAACTAAATCCTAAATGTTTTTATGTTATGTTATGTTTTAGAATTTTATAAACTCTGATGGTGACAAGTTTCTTATCGAAACCGGTAGGTTAAAGTGTACTTATAATAAAATAGTGGTTAAAACAAAGTAGTTTTATTTTATAAAATTCATATAACAACATTTGTGTGTCCAAATACTTGTTCACAAATCAGCTCATCATTTTTTTTCACTTGCACGTTATTTGAACATTTTCGTGTGTCGACGTTGATGAAGAAGAATATGAAAGTCTGGATAATTACACAGCTTATGATAATAAAAATTCTAAATAATAAATAATAAGAGCTTCTTAATAATAAAATCACAAATATATCTCTTTTTTTAAATGCATATATTTTTTTCAATAAAAAGTCAAATTTCATTAATTGATTCGGCAGTGATTTTGTGGTAAAATCTATCCATTTTAATTAATGTTTTACTTAGTAAATACCACTATTTCTTAAAATCTACTGTGACACGTGTTTTGATGCATACGGTATTTGAAAATGATGCGGAATGCATCGAAACACGTGTCACAGTAGATTTTAAGAAATAGTGGCGTTTACTAAGTAAAACATTAATTTTAAAAAAAGTCAAATATTCGTGTTTTTATTATTTTACGAAAAATCTTAAATTTCAATAATATTTCTGTGAGCCTAAGCGGCTCATTATCAAAAATAGGTATCAAATTGTGGTAGAGTGGGTTCGAACCCGGAAACTCTGAGTCCACGACACCAACCCGACACAATTTATCAATCAATCTCGTGACAAGTACATTTGAGTTCACAACAACCATCTATGTTGGATTGAAGAAAGTTCAATTCGATCGAATCGAATTATCCAAATTTATAATTTTAAGCACGCCTAATTGAACCGGGAGGTAGAAAAACAAGGCGATTTAAATTAATTCGTCAACCTTTTTAACAATATGCTAGTAAATTATATTTACTACAATTGAATCTACCATAATAAACTAGGCTAAGGGTAAAATGGAAACGTGTTGAATCTTACGTGTAGAGGTATTTAATTTCAGGAGTTTCACCCACGCAATACATTCATTTTATGGATTGTAAAACCATTTATAGTAGACTTCGTTATATCAACGAGACGAATTATATATTTTTTTTAAATAACAGTAATTGGTGGAAATTTACCGTGATTTCACTTTTTTTTAATGTTTCATATTTAACTTTTATTATATACGAAAATACTTGAATTTCATACGATTTCTGTGAGCCTAAGCGTATCATTTTTAACAATAAATATCATATTGTGGTATAGTGGGTTCGAACACAGAAACTCTGACTCAAGAGCCTACGACACTAACCACTAGACCACAATCCGACACTTGTTCAAATTCATATTCATATAACGAATAAAACCGGTTTTGACAAGCATCTTCTCATATTCAGGGATGGATGTGTAGGTAAGTTGGCCTTAATTACCCACTTCCTCATCCTGCCATAAATATTTTCGACTTTTAATTTTAGTTTATCCATCTCTGTATATGAAAGATGATTTTCGAAAACGATTTTAAAAAATTTACCAAAAATAAAAATAAAAAAGTGGTTAAATACAAAGTTTTATTTTATTTTATAAAGTTTTAAAAAATGAGCCATAAAATATCTGTAAAAAATATTCAAAAAGAAAATGTTATCAATGTACCAAAAATATAAATGGTTGAAAATAAAATTATAACATTAATTTACAAATTATTACAATAGTATATTAAAAGCATTTTTAACTTTGTGGTACGGTAGTATAATACAACACTCTCCTTATCATTCATCATTTACTTTATGTAATACAACTTTTTTTTTAAAACGTGGCTGTCGGTTTCGGAATAATCATTCCATCATCAGGTCAAATAAATGTCAGACCCTAACAATTTCACTTGAGTCTACATTTGACCTGATAAATTAATGATTATTCCGAAACGGTAGTCATAGAGTAGTGTTTTTTAAAGTGGTTTTACACAAAGTGAACGATGAACGATAAGGAGAGTGTTTCGCTTTTTTCCTTTTATTTTGTTAAATAAAAATTGTGTTTTATTGAAATATGGTTCTGGAGTTTTACATACTAAACACATCGTAGTCGTACAGGAGAAAGTGACCAACTAACAAAACGTAAAATGTTCACTTGGGCCATTTAAGTCACTTTTGCTTGGCAAGAAAATAAACGTCAATGCAGTTAGTCATTTTTAATAAGTCAATATATTATACTTCCAAGTTTAAAAAAGGGATTTTTTCAGGGCAATATTAAGCTAGTAAGATATCAAATAGTCAATGATCACGTTTTTATAAAAAAATGCACCAGGTGACTTTCCTTTTATGACTACGCTATGTAAATGTCATGTTACAAATAACACTCTTATCGTGCACTATTATTATTTAATTAAATTTAACTACGACATGTACGTATGTATGTTTATTTATAATTTCTGCATCCCATAGAATGTTATATCCTTGTTAGGGGGTTGTAGAATCAGGCCATTGTTCGAGGGTGGAAGTATCCCGTAATGGGATAATTAACACTGGGTATGGGAGGGGGTGTGATCGTCAGAACACAGCGAGTTTAGGGTACTTTATGGGGGAAGATCAAGGAATTAAGCTCAGACATATAATGGCAATTAATATGTGAAACGGCGTACGAACAATATATGATACAATATGAGTATTGAACAAAAATATGGAGTGATTTATTTGTAACTGCAGTCAGTTGGTAGAATATTTTTTTTTTAATTTTTGAGTAATGTATCCACAATAAAAAAATAATTAGATCGAATCCCACTTTTATTTAAATATATACAACGATATATTCGTCTTACCAAGACATTATCAAACACTATCAAAGAGTTTTTTATCCGCCACCGTAGTGTAATGGTCAGCATGCTTGACTACCGTTCAGGTGGTCTCAGGTTCCCAGGAGGAATTCCAAGAGGGGTTAAATAAATATAAGTGATTTTTTTACTCTAATATTTATTCAAAATTACCTGAAGCGGAAGTCTGTTCACCTTTCCTTTGTGTGTTTGATCGAGATAACACTGCGTTTATATGATGCAGTGCCCTATGCACCATTGGGGTTCGGATAAGGGTTTGAAGAAGAAGAATTATTATTATTATTTGAGTTTATAAAAATATGGAGGCTAAGGAAGGCAGGTGACAGAATATAAATGAAATGCATATCAGACGTGTATTTTGTCTACATGTCTTATTTTTGCTATCCTTCTCTGCACCCAATGGTGCATAAGACACTGCATCGTATCGACGAAGTGTTGTCTTGAACGTTAATTTTATGAAGTCAAGCGTTTTTTGAAATAGTCAAGATTGATATGAAATAAACATGAGAGTAGGAATTACTTATATTTATTTTTAACCCACCTGGGAATTGAAAATGGGACCTTCAGTACGGTAGCTAATTGTTCTAACCATTACACTATAAAGACGGTCAAAAACCACTTGAAACAGTCATCAAATATCATTTTAAAATAAATTAAAAAACTTATAATCAAATATTACGTTATTCTTGTATACAGTTTTAATATTATTTTAAGTAGAAACCTATAATGGCAATTGAAGTCTGGTTTTTCATTTCAATTTTTTTTGTAAAAATGTGGTTTTCTAATAAATAAATAAAATTTAAAAAAAGGCAAATACTTGAAAGTGGTCAGGGCAATAATCGGCCGATATGTTTGAGGAGATGAATGAATGCGAAAGAGGCAAGGATTGTTTACAAAGACAGATTTCTGACATTCTACTCTCTCTGCCTACCCCTTCTTGGAAGTTGCGTGATGGTTTGTTAGTCTCAACATAGATGAAGAAGAAGTCTTTATTGACTTAAAATGTTGCTATTATTTTTGAAGATGTCGGTTTAAATATTTTAATACGTAACAAGTAAAAAATTGTCTTTCAGCTAAAATGGGTCATTTGGGCTTGGGCCCATGAAAATTTTTAATTAGGTGTATCGCTGTTCTTAGAAGATAAACTTTGTTTCGATGTAATTAAGAATTCCGTAAATATCTCTGTCACCAATGTTCCTTCCTCGACTCACCTCTCACCTCGCTCTTAACATTTGATTGCTAAAGTTTCAGCAGAAAACGAGTCAACAAAATAGTTGGAAATCTTCTGATAAAGCTGCAAGGCTTTGATTTAATGGAAAGCCTGTTTAATTCTAACAGGATTACAGAAGTGAGCAGGAAGAAAAAGTTATTCTGGTAATTATAAGTTCGGTTTATTCACGAAAACAATCCACGGAGGTCCACATACTATTGTAAATGGCTAAAAGGTAAATATAGCCTCCCCAAAATTTATTGCGCATAATGCTATATGTAATCTTGTTACAATAGTTTACACGCAACAATGAAGTCCTGGTACCAATCCTACTGTATGCATATAAGCATAATATGGAGTTTAGCAAAAGAAGGATGAACGTAGACTGAATGCAATCAAAATGCGATCTCTCAGTGCGGCAAATGATATTTGATACATGTTTGAAATGGTGACTGTAAATGAAAATGTAAATGGTGGAAAGTAAGAATATTTTTTAACTTGTCACATTGTTGTTTTGTCTAAGAATCAACATCTTCTAACAGTGCACAATGGAGTCCTGGCACCTACCCTTTTGTATAGAAGAGAAGCAAGGAGTTCAAAATAAGGATGATTGAACGTCGTCATTATTCGGTATTTCAGATGAACGTGCGTCAAAACGATGTATGACACATGTTTGAATGGTAAAATAAGGAAAAGATGCAAACCTGGGAAAATCGTTTTCGATAAAAACAAAAAAAGTGTGTAGAGATGGTTTGGATATGTGGAACGAATGCGTGAGTAGAATATAGGAGTAAGATTCTTCACAAAATATTTAGATATATTGAATACTAATTAACGCCTTAAATAACCAGAAATCCATATATTTTTTCATTGGTATATAAACTCATAAGTACAACATAACCTAAAATTTGTGAGCAACAAAATTAGACACACTCAAAATATTGTGAATTGACATTTAACTACTACAAATCATATTATTTTTTGACATCTCATCAAAGATGAAGAAAAATATGGAAGTCTGGGCATTTACGGGGCTGATGACCGTCATAGGCTGGTTTCTTTGAAAAATACTCTTTTAATTGGAGATAATCTAGATTTGTGAACAAGTATTTGGACACACTCAAAATGTTGTACTACAAATCATTTAAACGCATATAATATTTTTTTTTGACCCTTATAGGAATTGAACCTGGGACTTCAAGCGCAAGCTATGCAAACGCACTTACGAATTAACCACGAAGAGAAACCAAAGCAATAATAATGAATTATATTAATTAATATAGTATTCATTGACTTTTAAACACATAGTTTTGATTTTGAGACCAAAACATCCCCTGAATTCCACCCCGCGGAGAAGGCCGACAATTAAACCGTTCTCTAGTATTGTTGGCTCGTTGTTATTCCAGTAACTCTGAGAATAGTGGGAACATTCCAGGAAATTGGGAGAACATTACTCTCAACTGAATAAACTATGCCAATCGGCTTATTAGGAAGCATTTCAGGAATTCCTGAAATGTCATGAAAAATTTCCGTGGCTTCCATATCGTAGTACAATAGAAATATTTTGTTTTTAATAATCTCTTCACAAATTTTTAATTCAGCCAAAATTCTAAATCAATCACAATTATAACTAACATTCGGAAGCAATCCAATAACAAACCATGTACTCGTATAATTTATGTCTTAATGCAATATTCTTCGTCTTCCCATCCTAATTCACACTTAACGGTGTAAAGGGCATTGCATTGTATTGACGCAATGTGATCTTGATCGTTTCTTTTACGAAGGCAAATGATGAATTTTTTACATTGAAAAAATGTATCTATGTTCCTAAAATAAAAATAAATATTTTTAAAAAAATTGCCAGACCAGGATGATAACAAATTAGATTGAAAAATTAAAAAAAAAATTTTGATCCATCTGGTGATGTAAATGAAATTTAGGATTTTTACGGAGTGCGTGGAAGATTTTGGTGAGAGTGTTTTAATATTTTTGAATTTAAACAAACCCTTATGATGACAAAGTTCTTGTCGAAACCGGCGGGTTAAATTGTTTTAATAAAAAAGTTGTGAAAACAAAGTTAATTAATTTTATACAAGTTGTTTTATTATTTTTATCAATGCTTTTTTCTCAAATAACTTCATAAAAGATAAAAACATCTAATCTCGTTTTGTAAGGTATCCCATTAAAACACATTCATATGCTCTTCAGTTTCCTGTAGACTGAATTTCAGGCTCCCACACGTATTCAGATAATTAAGACAGAAACGTCCTGAAAGTAGTCGAGGAGTGAGCCTGAAACCTGACACTGAAACGGTATAACAGTTCGCCATCGGGGGCGCCGCTTCAGCCATACGACCTGACATACTGCTCGCTGCAAACTGCAAGGGGTAACTCCGTCACCTACCCTCGCGTTACCCCTGAACCAGATACTGAAAATTCAATTTACTTTTCATACCGAAGTTTAGATAGGAGGTTTTAAAAGTTCGCTAAAGTGACGTGTACTTATTTGGGATTGTGAAAAGTAAAATGAATTGTATTTTCGACACACATAAAAACTCCTATTTATTTTGCATATTTTATGGTTTTAAAATGGTGATAAAGGCAAAAAAAAATATTTTAATCACCGTTGTTTTCAAGTAGTAAAAAATAGTTGGAGACTCTTGTTATAAAATTTCGACAATTTTGTCAATATGCATATTTAATATATACAAATATTAAGTTTTCTCCTTTTGAACATAAATATATTTATATTTATTGATGGAGAAACAAATACATGCTGAAAAAGAGTAAGGTGAGGATCTATAAAACCTGCGTAAGACCGATCCTGACATACGGCACGGAAACAAGAGCCGACACCGCGAGAATAAAAAGCCTTCTTAGGACATCGGAAATGAAGACTCTACGACCCATTGCAGGCCTTACACTTCGCGACAGAGTAAGAAACTCACATATAAGAAAAATCTGCGATGTTGAAGATGTTGTGCGATGGGGAAGAGAAAGAAGACGTTTCTGGAGAGATCATGTGAGAAGAGCTAGTTCGGATCGAGTGGTGAGGGTGGCAGCGGACAGCAACATAAGCGGGATCAGACCCCTAGGAAGACAACCTAAACGATGGAAGGATAGCTGGTCTTCCACCTCCCAGGAGCGACCCGAGAATGACAGGACCTAGTCCTAAAAGAAGAAGAAGAAGATTCGGCATAAACCTGTTAATATATAAAACATAATATTGCTACTTCTAGTTTCAGAAGCTATAATTACTTCCAACTACTGGTTTAAATAAAAACACTTCTCTCATAAGCTACAGATATATACATCTGTATATATACATCGCTATACATCTGTAGCTTCCATAAAGAGTTGTAACAATAAAATACTCAAGTGGTAAAAAACAAATAAATGTTTTATTTATAATTCAATCACTTATTACCATATAAGTGAAAAGTCATGATTAAACTAAACATGCGGTAAAATACAAATGTTTTATTTGCGATTTAATCATGTCGCACCACAATGTGATACAAACACATAAGATATTATAAATTATAAATAAAACACTCGTTTTTTACCACTTGAGAAGAATTAGAAAAAAACAGAGTTTTATTTAAAATTTCTTTTACTTATAAGTCTTACCACAAAATGAATGCCGAAACAATAAATAACACACAATATTCTATATACATTTTGGCATATTTATCACAATCATTTGAATATTAATCATCACACATAATCTGTGATGAATATAAAATTAATTTATCATGATTTTGATGCGTTGAAAAGTCACAAATTCACTTAGCATCCATAAACACCACCAAAATGACTTAATCAGGTGTAAATTTGAAGGGTCGTTAACCCTTAAGCTCCCGTAAGTACCATTCCGACCCCAACCCATGCGTCGACAAAGTTTCTAATGTCCCCCTGATATTTGACTGAGTAAGCAACGACATCCCTTCGTCATAAAACGAGGCAGCGCTTTAAATGACCCGTGCGCCTTCCAATAGAGCCTTTTTGGTCCCTTTCACCGAACTCCCAGCGCCTGGGGTTAAATTTACCGGAAAACACTACCAAGAAAGAAGAGTCTCTTTTTTGGGTTGAGAAAAATGGGTAACACCTTAAGAGTCATGTCCTTGAAATATCAATAAAATCTAAATATGAAAAATAAGTATAAAAATAAACTTAACTTGAATCGGCAGTCACAATTTGATAATATCTTTTTATTTTTAATTTAATTTTTACTTGGTAAATGCCACTATTTCTTAAATTTTATTGTCTTTCAATGCATCGAAACATTTTATATTAGATTTTAAGAAATGGATACTAACTAAAAAAAAATCAGTAAACTAGTAGGTGGATATAATAAAAAACCACAATCTTTGGTTGTTACACATTCATTAATCTCCATTCATTTTTTTTTCTGTATGTATAATGAATATGTATAAGTATGTATATGTATATATATGTGTGTACGTATGCGTATGTATATGTATGTATGTATATTTATAAATATATTTTTAAACTTCATACCAAGAAAAAAAATCCTTAAACCACCCTTATTAATTCCTCTCCTTTCCTTCTCCTTCCTGCCAAATCTATTTTTTATATAATACCCTTTTTTGTTTAATCTTTGAATGTTTTTTAATAGTTTTATAACATAAATGTGGAATTGTTTAATTGGCTTTTTTTTATTAATGTAACTATTTTTGTAACTGTAATGTAATGTTTATTTTTCTTAATGTAACTATTGTTTTATGTCATTTTTTTATATGTAAGCTGTACAATTCCCGAATAAATAAAAATATAAAATAAAAAAAATACATTCATATATCTCCATACATATCCACCTATCTAAACCATTTCAAAACACCTTTCTTATTTTGATTGACAATGCTTATTGCAGCCTGCATTATTTATTTATTTATTTGAAAGGCCTTTAACATAATTCATATATACAGTATCTTATATAAAAATACACTTATAGAGAAACGAAAAGCCTTAAACATAAAATAATAATAAAATAACAAATAGTAAGCACTGATAAATACACGTCTCCTTTACACACTATCAGCGAGCATCGAGAGAGAGTAAAACACATCGTTTAAATGTATCCATTATAACATGGATAAGAAATGCTGAGAAAGTACAGACTTCAAGGTGGATAACAATATATTAAATAAATCTATACTTTCAAAAGCATTGGCTTACATATGAAGCCTCGGAATCGGAGAGAACATGGCATAGTTTGCATTATGTACCTACAAATACTGCGAATATAGATTTTGCCTAGTACCTCTCCTAGACTCGAATTTTATTTCGAGTATTATACAAACAATTAAAATGTTTATCCTTTAAATTTCCCATTTTCTTTTATCAAATTATTAGGTTTTTTACAACCACACTAGACAAATTTCGGAATTTATATTTATCTTTCAATTGAACCTTCTTTTACATACAAATTTCTCAATACCACATTTGGTTTTACTGAGTATTGCTAATACAAAATTAATATGTTTTGAGTGGTCGAAATAAAAAAGTGATATTTTACTTAAGCTAACCAAATGCCAGGTCATAAGCTCTAGGATGCTTAAAACCAGCCTTTAGTCCAGAGCTGTAAGCGATAAAGATGACCAGACTTTCAAATTTTTCTTCGTCTGTGTTTAGATATGAATAAAAACTCTCAATATCAATTAGTTAAAACTGATGTAAAGATATTTTAAAAAATAAACAAAAATATTTAAGACATGGTAACCTAGCATTTTTATAGATATTTTATCACCAGAAAATTTATAATAGAATGACTAACGATAATTTCAAATAACAAAAAACTTTATTAAAAAATATCTTCAAGTAAAATATTCTTTAACGTAGTTCTATGAAAAAGATTATTTTAGTTTAGATAGGTCTTCATAATCTTCAATCAATAACTTTGAAAAGATTGGCGTCAAAAAGTAGTACGCTAATGAAATTTGATAAACCTCATTCATGTTTTGTAAAAATAAAATTTATAATTTTTCACTAAAGAGCTTAATGCAAAAAAAAATATGAAAATGTATTAAATAGCAATGTATGAAAATAGTATTTTATTTTGTAATACCCCATTTTGATGGTCTTTAAAGTGAAGAAAAAGTCTAAAAATTCTGTATCAATAGCAAAATAATCACAATTTTTGAAGGAATTATAACGTGAATTAAATATTTTACTAACTTTCTTACTTACTTACTTACTTTCCCCTCTCCTTATTTATAGAAAAATTTTATATTTTATATTTTAGTTACTATACAGACCTGAATGATGGAAGTTTAACTTCTGAAACATGTAGTCTATAATAAAACTCAAGTGGTAAAAAAAAAGTGTTTTCTTTAATTATTGTAACATAAAAAAGGTTTTGTAACACAATTTTGCTTGGGAACTACGGTTATTTTTTTGTCAAATGTTTTTTTTTATACTAACTAACTAACCATCAGTGGTAAGCAGAAAGAATAGAATCCCACACTAATCTATTTTTGCATGCAGTTTTATTTTCTTTCCCACATTTTCATACATCTTTTCATACATACACGCCGATTATTCCAACTCCTGACCTGACCACATTCGAGTATTTAAAATACTTGATAATGTCGAGTTTTCCTCGTATTTTAATTTTACTAGAAACAAATGATTTTTTTTCAATTATTTCTATAATCTTCTTTTTCCCAATTCAATCACAGTAAAACGCCCTTAAGGTAGTATTTTACGAAAATGGCGCTATATAAATTATCCAAAATTATTATAATTAGTTATAACCCAAATCGTTTTTATATTATAAAATAAAATAACATTTTGACAGTTTTTTTCCACATTTATGTTTATATGTAGAAAAAACTATGTGGTAGTTATTTTTTTCATATAAAATGGAGTTCCACCTAAAAATGTCAATAATTTTTTTTATAATTAATTAAGGAATAACCCACAAAGTCTCAATTAGAGGCTTGTCTGCAGGTAGGATATTCAGAGTTGAGAAGGTAAATATTTAAAAAAAAAAATACATCAAGAATACCTAGACCAATTGAAAATAAATATTTCTTGAATTTATTTTGCACTTGGCGGGAATCAAACCCACGACGCCAGTTTGACATTCGAGTGTCTACCTAACCACGCCACAGAGCCTGTCTAAAACATTGTAATATTGTATTTTTTCATTCCTAATGTTGTTATCATTCTGTCATATTTTAAAATAATTAAATGAGACATTTTCATTTGTATTACGAAAGGTTGTCATGGATTAAAAGGGTTGCTTCTGTCTAGAAAATAGGTTATATTTTGAACATTATGTATGGAAAAGGGTGGAAATTGATAAGAGGTCCTTTGGGAGGTAAAGGAGATTTTATACTCTTCCTCCATTTATGGGTAAACTCTTTCAGATAATAAAGACAGTTTAAAAAATATTTTAAGCTTTTTCTTTAAAAATCGAAAAAATTAATGGAGCAATTTAAAAAAAACAGGGATTAACATATGTGTCGCCTACTTTTAAAATCCGCTAGATCCATGTAAGTCTTTTTTACAAAAATGTAAAATTCTCCGGCAACATTAATGTTCAAAAGAAATGTCTATTAATAGATAAAATATAATGCAATGGAGAATATTCCCATAAAAAAAAACAGTTTTTAAAAAAAAAAAACATAAGACCCAAACTGATAATGACATCATCTTAATTTTCAACCTATCCCCGCTCTCTGATTGGCCGATATGGGTCAGAAGACAAGTTTCATGAATAAAGTGGAATCTGAAATACAACGCTTTTATAAGTATTTTTTAGCAGAGTTTTCAAGTATATAAATATTTTAAACGATAAAGCCCACAATTGGCAGTCCGATAGTGTATTCATTTTTAAATCTAATAAACTTGAATCTGGCGGATTTTGAAATTAGGCGATACATATGAATGTTTCAAAAGAATGTTGAAAGGTACACTGAAATCAGTCATTGCAAATAGAAACCTATCAGTGGAAGCTAAACAGCAGTACACAGTAGAGTCCCGGTACCAACCCTAAGGTATGAAAACAAAATGAACCATGAAGATGATAAAAATAGGATAAAAGTAGACTAAATGAAAATGAAATGCAATCTCTCAGACATATCGCTCACTCTTTTCAACAACGTCATCAATTCAACAATATCAAAAAACTTGATTTTTCAACAGATCGTTTTTCATTTTTTAAAATATAATAAATTGTTTGAAATATCAATATCAAGCCATTTTTTTAACTTTTTACTGTGCAACAGATCTTTTTAGGTAGCACCTGAAGGTTTTTTCCCCATTTGAAAAATATTTAGTATAATTAAAAAAAATAATTAAACAATACCTTTCCTTCAAAATGCAAAAACAACACTTTCTGCCCTGTAGCGGGTAAATATTAAGTTAAAAATATGCCGCTTTTGCTGGGATATAGTACATTTTCTGGGCATTCCAAAAACATGCACAACTGAAAATTGTTGATTTTTGAAATATGACGTTGTTGAAAGGAGTGAGCGATATGAAGGTTGGAAAAGAATGTTGAAAGGTGCACTGAAATCAGTCATAGCAAATAAAAACCTATCAGTGAAAGCTAAACAGCAGTACACAGTGGAGTCCCAGTACCAACCCTAAGGAAGCATGAAGATGGCAAAATCTGACTAAATGCAGCCAAAAGTGATCTCTCAGACGTTTGTCCAATAATAGGAAGTGTGATAGATGTTTGTATGGTGAAATAAGGAAAGAATGCAGCATTACCGATAAACTTAAGAAAGGTGTTTGACATTCAGCGCTACTTTTGGTTGAGTCGTAAGATTGTCGTTATATTAAAATTAATAATAGTTTGTAATTTTAGAATTTGTCCGTTTAATTTACGTAAACATAAATTTCGAAATATCGGTCTTAAAATTTTATTTTATGAGTAAATTATTTGAATGCAGTTGATAATAGAAGCAGAGGAAGACCGAGGAAAACATAAAATGATCAAGTATTTCAAATACTTGAAAGAGGTCAGATAAGGAGTTGAAATAATCGTCGGTTATGTATGAGGAGATGTATGAACATGGAAGAGGAATATTGTTTGCATACTCACAGTGGTATGGCTTCCTATTATCTCTGCCTTCCCCTGCGAGGTAGGGGTGTGATGGTTAGTTAGGTAAATAGTACAACGACAAAACAAATCAACATAACATTGCATCAATTTGATGCAGTGCCTTATGCACCATTGGGTGCAAATGAGAGTAAAAAGCACAAGAAAGAAAAATAATTAAATGAAATAAAAATTATTTTTAACATCTCATCAAAGATGAAGAAGAATATGGAAGTCTGGGCATTTATGGGGCTGACGACCGTCATTAGCTGGTTTAAGTGATCACTTTACACACGTGTAACATTCACCAATTCTACCTATTATTGACAACCACGCTACTCAAATTCTTGGAAGTTCTATATATATATGAACCAATTTAGAAACCTTGTTCATGAATCACTAGAACTTTACTAGAGACATCTATTGGTGAGATGTAAAGAAGCCCCGTAAATTCCCAGACTTCCATATTCTTACTTATTTATTTTTTTACAAAAATGTTAATAAAATTAGTATATAACCACTCACCGAGATTTTTACGTCTACCGGTTTCGAGACGTACCCGTCTCTTCGTCAGGACAATCACTAACACAGCATGCAAACAATACTACCCTTCACCACCATAGCACCATTTACACACTTAAAACTACACAAAGTGTGTAAATGGTGCTATGGTGGTGAAGGGTAGTATTGTTTGCATGCTGTGTTAGTGATTGTCCTGACGAAGAGACGGGTACGTCTCGAAACCGGTAGACGTAAAAATCTCGGTGAGTGGTTATATACTAACTTTATTAACATTTTTGTAAAAAAAAAATAAGTAAAAATGACTAACCACAAAGCAAATGCTTTAAATATTAATAATATTGAGAATATTCCATATTCTTCTTCATCTTTGATGAGGTGTTAAAAAATAATATGCAAATAACTCCTGTAATTGGAGATAATCCAGATTTGGACACACTCAAAAGGTTGTAAATGAAATAAAAATTCCCTTTATGGAATAGATTACAAAAATCCGATACTTTTTTTACCGACGGATCTTATATCGCTTAACAGAAAGATATGTCATACCCTAAATTATTTAAATAAGTGCTCACTAAAAACTTACATACATAAGAATATGTGAATATATTGGATCTAGTATTAAAAAACATTCATTTTTATTATTCCTTGATTAGTACCCAATATACGTGACGCATACATAATTGTCCATATTTATTTAAAGTTTTCTTTACAGTCAATTGTATGGACATTTTTTATTCCAATGAAATCATAGCATTCAACAAAAAAAATATTTCAACGCCATGGTAAGCGTGTTTAGCTACCATGCTGGAGGTCCCGGGTTCGATTCCCAAGGGGAGTGGTGAAAACAAATAATGGTGATTTTACTCTCTAATATTTATTTAATATAACCTTGGACTGGTCACTGAAGCGCAGGGGTGATCACCTTGCTTTCATGTAAGTAACGATCAAGGTAACACTGCGTCAATATGATGCAGTGCCTTATGCACTATTGTGTGTGAAAAAAGGGTAAGAAGAAGTAGAAGAATTTATAACTAACACACACACTAACTAACCATAATGCTAATTTCCCGTAGGGGTAGGTAGAGAGAATAGTAAAATACATTTTTACAAAAAACTTCTAATTTCTGTGTATTTTTAATATTATTTTGTTTATTGAAATTGACGATTGTAGAAAAATACAACAATAAAATAATTCAAACCCTTATCCGCACCCCGACGGTGCAAAGAGCACTGCATCATACAAAAGCAGTGTTATCTTGATCGTTAACACATGAAGGAAAGGTGATCAACTCTCCGCTTCAGGTACTAGCCCAGGGTATTAAAGAATCACTTATATTTATTTTACCCCCCTGGAAATTGAACCCGGAGCCTAGAGAACGGTAGCCGAGTGTGCTGACTATTACACTACGGAGGCGGACATTAAAATAGTCACAATTAATAACAAACAAACAAAAGTTTACTTATTCGGCACTTTGTGTTATTGGCAGTCACTTTGTGTTAATTTTTATCTATTTTCAATTTATTTTTTACTTGGTAAATACGGCGTTCAATAATGATGCGGAATGCATCGAAAAACATGTCAAAAACGATTGTAAAAATAATAGCATTTTCCAATTTAAATTCTAATTATAGTTTATTTATTTTTATTTCGATTGCTTCAAGATCATAGGTAAAAAGTCAAATTAACGGATTAATCCAAATTTCAAATTTGGATCTTTTCAGTGTTTTGCAATTATACTAGAAAATTTCATTGTATTAAGGAAAAAAATTACCAACGTTTTTTTTGTACCAAAAATTTTGAACATCATTAAAAAGTATTGGGGAATATATTTACAACAGTTGAGGTATATTGTATTTCCAATTCATAAAGGTGTCCGCACTGTCGACATACAATTTTTGCATATGCAGAAATTTTGAAACCAATTTTTTTATACAAATTTATGAGGCTAATAAAGTTGTAAATTGGAGCATGTCAAAAACTAGAAAACGGTTAGGATTCGGAATAATCGGTGGGTATGAATGAGGATATTCATGAGTGAAATCAGAGTCGAAGAATGTTTGCAAAGAGTGGTGTGATGTTTTATTCTCTCTGCATGTCCCTGTGGGTAAGCGGCCTAATTGTAAGTTAATTTATCAAACTTTTCGAGTATATGAGCATTGGCGGTTAATTGCTAAAATTTAATATCTTCCAACCAACAAAAACAGCTTTATTAACTTTTCAACTGTTTTAAATTAGAGGGCAGAAATTGTTAATACATAACATAAAACGAATTTTTATTTAAATTTAAATAACAATATATTATGTATAACTGGCTTTAATTTAAACTTGATATTAAAATTATTTCAACATTTTTTTAATCTGAAAGTTTTGGAAACAACATTTACATCATAATAATTTTAATCAGTTTTAAATGATTTTTGGAGGTATAATTCATTCTGTTGTGCCTTATTATTTACATTCATTAATTTAAATTTAAAAAATATTTACAAAAATTCAATATATCAGGAAATACTAATCGTTACTTATTAAATATTAAACATTTACTTACTTTCAAGTTCAGCAAAATTTCTTCAAAACTTTTTCCACTTAAACTTTATTTTTTAAAAAAATCACATAACTACGCAAAATTCAAGAAAATATATTTTTTCAAATCACTCAATCAATTGTAAAAAAAAATAACTTCAAAAGTTGTATTTCAAAAGTTTTCAACTCACTGTTGCATACAAGGGATGAAATTCAATCTCGTAAATTTTCGATGTATTTTCTCACAGTTTCCGGCGTAGAGACGTCCTACCCGCGCGGAGATCGGCGCCAGACTGCCAGACTGAGGGAAACTCAGCGCTTTTCCTACGTACAGGCCAGGATTGTCCCGCTTCTAGGCGGAACGCCTAAATTCAGGAAGGCCATATGAAATGTGGGCGCGTTTTCAACTTAAATCACAGTGGAGGGGAGGAAACGTCGTTCGGGGACAGCACACGCTAATGTCCCGCGAACGAAAAACATCCCGATTGACCTTCGATTGTTTTCATTGAAAACATAGCGAAAATAACTGTTAATAAAAAATCGAATATCCTGATTGACCTTTGATTGTTTTCATTGAGAAATATAAGAGTATTTTCAAGTTTTTAGAAGTCAAATTTATTTGAAAAAATAAATGCGTAAAATATTTGTTTTTGTATTTTTAATTTGAATTAAACTCAAGGTAAATAACCATTTGTAACTTTAAAATAATAAAAAAAAACAAACACTGATATTTAGTTTTTTATTAATTGTTTCAGCATTCAATTCGAATTTTAGAATAAGTCGTATTTATGAACTAAAACTGAACTTAAAAATAGTAGATATAACTTAAAACTGACTGGCAATCATTAATGAAATCAATTGTTTTCATTAATTTCCAAACAACGATGAAGAAGAGTAAATGGAATGGAAGTCTATTATTAAAATTTACAGCACTACCAACTGCATTCCAGACAAATGATAGATAAAAAATATCGATTTCAAAATTGTCTGCAGTTTCTATGATACTCGTATTTTATACAATACGCTCGTATTGAAATGAAAACGTGGCTGGATAATGTGACCAATTTGTATTTGAATGTTGTCTTTGCATTGAATGCAGCCATACGGGATGCATTTAAATGCATTCATGAGAGCTTTTACGGACTTGAAGTTTGTTGATCTTACGGGAACTATTTACATATACTACTGCGGTGTTCTAATACTCACCAGTGATTTCCATTATCGTTCTGTGTTTATCGGGTGACATAGGTTTTTATATTAATTATAATGCTAGCTCGCTAATCCGAACGTAGAGTTACTATATTTATGCAATTTTTGTATCCCTATTTTCACACAATTTGTCATTGACTTGAACTTTGAGCTTTCACTTTTTCCCTTTTCCTCCCTCCCGTCCCTCTTTCAGGTATTTTCACAAATTTATAGTTGTAGAATTTTGTAATTGCAATAGTACTTTGTGTAACTCACTTATGTGAATGACATGACTTATTTAACTATTCTGTTAAATTTCTGAATAAAATAAAAATAATAAAATAGTACAGTGTGTAGTTCGGATTAGGGAATTGTTCGAATTAATGAGTGTTTTAAGAAAAATACGAAAAAAAGGAAATCTCGCTCTATGAAAATATTCTGCAATTTTATTTCATAAGATTTTTATTTAGGATCCGAATAAATAATTTCAAATAATTAAATTTTGATATTACCTTGAAAACATCAGATATTTTCTTTTGAACCAACGAACTTAATTGGTTATCAATGCTCTAATCACATATTTGTCTCAAAACCATAAATTTCTCAGTGTTCTAGACGACTTATTCAGCCCAGTTGGTGGCTTTGTTGAAAGCTTTCACGGCTTCAGAAGGTGGACTTTTTCAAACTAGCATCAGCTGCTCGTCGTCACTAGAGTCGCGAAATTGATCGAATTATAGCAAATTTTGGATTATGGAGCATTCAAATTAGCGAGCTGATATGTAAGTATTACATTATTTTTTCGTTCTCCTTTGTTTGATGATATTGTAATTTTTATTATTTTTTTAAGTTACACTGCTAAATTCCAAACTAATCACTTATCAAGCGATGCTTGATTATAAAAGAAAACTTACAACAAATAAAGATATATTTATCTACAATAATTTGAGTTTTTCGAAATGCCCAGACTTCCATATTCTTCTTCATCTTGATGAGATGTCAAAAAATAATATATATTTATCATTTGAGAGTCACAAATATTTAATTTATTATTAGATTAAAACCAACATTTTTAGCTTTTTCACTTTTTTATTTGACCAGCGACCGGGTTTCGTCGCTGGTCAAATAAAAAAGTGGAAAAGCTAAAAATATTGGTTTTGATCTAATAATAAATTAAAAATGCAATTCCATCACGAAGTTCAGTGGATAATATAAATCTATCACAAATATTTTATTTAAATTTTTCATTTTACATAAAATTACAAAATACAAATTAATATGCCCACATTGGGTTTTTCACTAGGGTAATTTCTTAATCCAGCGTGAATGGCCTTTGTTAATTCATATGTAGTGTCTTGAGATTGATCATATATTCAGGAATTCCGAAAATTTGAGTAGTTTGGTTGTCAATATATCAAGAAAAATCTCTATAAAGATAACTCATACGTAGATAATAAATAAATAAAGTTGATCCCAAAAAAAATCATTAGATACAATACAATAGACACAAAGAATTCATCTTATATCAATAAAGATTTATCACATACTTCATTTATTTATCTTATTTCTCTTGTCATATTTTCTTTATAAGACACTTCTAAATGCGATAAACCTTTATGCCCTGTTGCCTTATCAATTTTTGTCAACTGCATACCGTCTTTTGCATATTCTGTTTCCAATTTAAATCTTTATTATCTATTTTGAGGTATCGCTCACTCCTTTCAACAACGTCATATATCTAAAATTGTCAATTTTCAGTTTTGCATGTTTTCGGACTATCCAGAAAATACTTTCCCAGCAAAAGCGGCATATTTTTAAATATAATATTAACCCGCTACAGGGCAGAAAGTGTTGTTTTTGCATTTTGAAGAAAAGATATTTTTTAATTTAACTTAACTTTTTAAATATACTAAATATTTTTAAAATGGAGAAAAAACATTCAGGTTTAACCTAAAAAGATCTGTTGCACAGTAAAAAGATCAATAAGTGGCTTGATATTTAATTTTGATACATTTGATTTTATTTTTAACCTTTAAAAACGATCTCCTGTAAATCAAGTTCTTTGATATATGACGTTGTTGAAAGGAGTGAGCGATATCTTTACTACCTATATATAAGTCGTATTACAAAAGTGTACAATAAATGATAAGAAGAATGTTACGTTACGATACCACAAAGTTAACAATGATTTACATAAAATATAAATACAATGAAAATGTTGATAAATATAACAATAGGTAAATACAATGCAGTGCCCTATGCACCATTGAATGCGAAAAGAGGTAAGAAGAAGAAGAGTGTGTTTGAAGTATACATATACAATCAGTATGTATGTATTTATGACAAATGAGAATGGAAGGCAATATGTATATGTAGGCATGTTCGAAACGCCTTGTATTATCCACACGCGAGCTTTCTTTGACAAAAAACTCGGTACTCTCATTTCCAAGCCTTTAGGAAAATCTGAGAAAAATCCTAAGGCGTTCATCCGTCTCAAGTTACAAGGGATGAGGGATGAGACATCTAGGCGTCCCTTTCTTTCTTCACACAATAGGCGTGGCTTATCTCCGCCGACGCTTGCGCAGACGCCTCCGGAAAAATGAACATCCTACGTACATTTTTTTGGCGGAAATTGAGTGATTTGATTACGCGAAAATGCGTAGATCTACTATACATAAACGTTTCTTAAGTAGAATTATATATTATCATGTATTATTTTTAGTAGAGGGAAAGGTAGAAAGCAGACGGGGCTTCCGGCGTAAAAAAACATCATGGATCAAAGATCTTGGACAGTGGTTTGAAATACCGGAGGCAGCATTCCTCATCCGGCTTGACCAAGATCGTATGGAGTTTAAGGAGATGGTCGCGCACTTCCGATAAGAGTGACATGAGAATAAAAAGGAGTGTTTAACTCACTTATTACTAACTTACCGCCGTGCAGCATCTCCGTGGGGGTAGGCAGAGAGAATAGAACGCCATACCGATCTGTCTTTGCAAACAATCTTAGCTTTTTCCGCATTCATGCACCTCCTCATACATATACGCCGATTATTCCGTCTCTTGACCTGACCACTTTCAAGTTTTTGAAATACTTGATCATAAGTTTTCCTAATGTCCAAGAGTCCAAGTGACATGGAAATTAAGATAATATAACACTTATTCAACTTTTCATGGCCCTGATTAGGTTTTAACTTAAAAAGTTTAAAAGATAAACCGATTTGCCTCATGAATTTGTTTTACTGTACTTTCTTCACTCATTCAATTCACATGCCCAAACCATCTCAACACACCGTTCAATATACATAATTTTATCGAAAATACCACGCCCAGGTATTTGAAATACTTGATCGTGTTAAGTTCCTCAGGTTTCCTCAGTTTCTTTCACCAATCGAATTGCCTCATAATTTTTTCATGTCCTTTCTTCACTCGTTCAATTCACATAAAAATTAAATGGATTCAATAGGTCCTTTTTAACAATAATGAAATATGAATATGGTAAGGGTTTTATGCAAGATGTATGGGAACAAGGAAATTATGTTGAATGAACGAAAAAAACAAATATTATGAGGCAAATGATAAAATAATAAAAGCAAAGGAAGACCGAGGAGATATTGGGATAATCGAGTATTAAAAAAATATGAAAATAAGATGAAGAAGAAAAAAAAGACATGGCTAGGAATTGTTATAATTGGCGGGTATGTATGAGGAGATACATAGCTTACAAAGACATATTGGTCTGGCATTTTATCAGCTCTGCCTGCTCTTTCGGGAAAATGGCGTTAGGGTAATTAAGTCGGTTTATTATAAATTTAAATTTATTTAAAAATTTTATCATGAAATATTTAAATCATTAATATTATTATATCGAAAAATATCATTAAAACGATATTTCTTTGTAGAGGGTACGAAAAATTTCCTTGAATCACAATTGTTAGTCGTGCGTCAGAAGTCCATTCAGTGACTGTATAGGTAGCAACCTACGACTGTTTATATATGTATTTTCACAGATACATAAATACATATTTACGCACGACCCACTCAAAATGCGCTATCTTAGATACCGTTAAAATTCAAAGAAACCTTCGATCAAATAGGAATTTCAAAAAATATATGCACTCACTCACAAATATGTATATATAACAATAGTTAAAACAGAAAATGTGAAATTTTTAAACTATTGGGTATTTTGTGAGGTATGATTTTTCACCCTTATCCGTACTCAATGGTCCATAGAACAAGATGTTTCATCTCAAGTGAAGACTCCTATAATAAAAAAATTAAAATTAAAATTACTTAAATTTAAGTTTTTTCCCGTTGTTTTTTTTATCACATTTTCATATGGTGTACGGAGTACGTGGAAGTTTTTGGCATTGTAAGGGAAGGATAATTAACTTTCACCTAACTATGAGTATTTCAATGTTTTCGAATTCAAGATTCTTGTCGAAACCGGTTGGAAAAAGTGTACCAATAAAAAGTGGTTAAAACAAAGTTGTTTTATTTTATAAAAATCCAAAACGTTTGTACAAACCACATTCTTGAGTTTATTAATGTAAACACGACTAGTTTTTAGAACTACAGATGTTTTGATGAAGGTAATGAGAATAACTGTAGTTCTTGAAACAAGTGAAGTTTTATTTTTATTTTTATAATAAACTCAAAAATTGTCATAAACAAGTGTTTTTTTATACAAGTATATAAACACGGCTATATTTAAGTTTCATGTTAATATTTCGTGGTGGAACTGCATTTTATATAATTTAACAACAACAATAAAGTATTTTTTCCGCGTATGTTTTATTTAACCAGTGGCTGGGTTTCGTTGTTACTGACATCATCAGACTGGTGATGACTAACAGACTAGTTTGATAATATCGATAGTAACAAAACCCGGTCACTGGTCAAATAAAATATGTGCTCGGAAACAAATAAAAAGTTGTTAATTTAGTAAATACACAGGATTAGTTTCGAGAGCCATTGATATTTTCATGAACCAGTGATTTGTATTTCCATCTTTTGAAAATAATAAACTAGAAAAGTTTATTATTACACATAGTGTTATTACATATTATTAAGTATTGATTATTACAAATATATTACACATAGTGTTATTACATATTATTACACATTACACATAGACATACAAGTCTTTTTATTTTTTAAATACTTGTATCATTGTGTTGTTCCGCAAAGTAAATAAAACAGTACATGCTATTTCAAACTACAATATTTTCGCATTATTTGCAGATATTACATTATTTTATATGTTCCTATATTTTGTTGATATTCGGGAGTTGGCGTCGGGGTGGGGCGTCGATATTTCGGCGCCGGGAAGACTGGATGGCGTCTGAACCAGATTTCACCATAAGAACTTAAGGACAAAAGTATTGAATTCTTTCAGCTGTTATGTAGAATGTCACATTTTTAGCTGAAATTGTGAGAAATTTATATTTTAAAATTGATGCATTTTAAAAGCTCAACAGAGGTGACGAAAATATAGTTATTTATTAAATTTTGACATTTTAAAATAAATTAAGAAAAATGTGAAAATTCTAGGTATGTACAGGGCTTACGACCTGTTAAAGGCTATTTAAGTAATCACTTTACATGCGTACAACATTCACCAATTCTACCCACAATTTACAACCGAACTACTCAAATTTTTAGAACTCCTTGATATATTGATCAATCTCGTGACATATCTATCACTCATTTCAACAACGTCATATGTCAAAAAACTTGCTTTCAGGAGATCATTTTTAAAGTTTAAAAATATAATAAAATGTATTAAAAATAAATAGTAAGCCACGTATTGAACTTTTTACTGTGCATCAATTTTTTAGGTAAAACCTGAATTTTTTTTCTTCATTTGGAAAAAGTTAAGAATATTTTTTTAAATAATTAAACAATACCTTTTCTTCAAAATGCATAAACAACATTTTCTGCCCTGTAGCAGGTAAATATTAAGTTAAATATATGCCATTTTTTCTGGGATGTAGCACATATTCTGGGCATTCCGAAAACATACAAAACTGAAAATTGACTATTTTTATATATTAACATTATAAACTGAAATTTAAATCAACAAAAATTAGATATTTTTTACTTGTTTTATGTTAATTATACTCGTACAATATTTACAATACATAGTAATACAATTAAATGTAGTTTATATAATTAGTTTTAATGGAGAAAAAAAGTAGGTAGATCTGAAAAAGGTATTATTCGCATTATTCAGCCATGTCGTATTTTTGCAATTAAATAATTAATTTTCTTTAAATTTTAAAAATAACTGTTGTAAATACTTGGTAAAGGTACATTTTGTACTTTGTGACTGTGTTAATGGTGATAAATTAATAGGTAAAACAGTGATAAACCTCATACATTTAATTTCATTAATATATTCTGCAGTCTCTTTGAGGTAGAATCTATCCATTTTTAATTTAAGTTTTTCCCTAAATGCCCCTATTTCTTAAAATGTATTTTGAGACATGTTTCGACGCATTCCGCGTGATTTTCAAACACCTTATTTGAAACTAATTCTAACATTCAGAGTTGGGTCCATAGGACGTTCAAGGTTAAAGAGGGCGTAGTATCTGTTTTTTTTATAATTTATATTTGAGGCACTATATTCGTAATTTTCTATAATTAAAATCACTATAAATATTGTATTATAACTTAATTATAATGTCTACCGGTTACGAAGGTAACCGCTTCTTTGTCAAGACTGATTTATACTAAAACACAATATTCAAAATATTTTGACGGTTATGCAAAGGAGCGAGGTAGATCTTAAGTGTCTTTATTTTTTTGTTGATTGGCAGTCACAGTCAAAAGGGATCAGGGATGATGAGTGATTGGAAACATATTTAATAACGGACTTTTAGAAAAATCATGAACTTGTGTATATATTAGTTATAAATTATTATTAATTGCCTTTTTAATTTCTAATATTTCTAAGTAATCTAATTTCAGTCCTCTATTGCATGTCTGTGATATATTTAGAATTTTATTTTTATCAAATGAGTGATTATTTTCAAGTTTCTTTTTTTTCTATTATTTTTTGACATCTCTTCAAAGTTAAGAAGAATAGGAAAGTCTGGGCATTTACGGGGCTGACGACCGTCATATGCTGGATTAAGTGATCACTTTACACACGTGTAACATTCACCAACTGTACCCATTATTGACAATCACACTATTCAAATTCTTGGAAGTTCTATATAGCAGAACCAATTTAGAAACCTTGTTCTTGAATCACTAGAACTTCACTAGAGACATCTATTTCGATTAATTTTTCTATTTCGATTTCCCTGGGAATTAAACCCGGGACCTTCAGCAAGGAAGCCGAACGCACTAACTACTACAATACAGAGACTAACACTATAGAGTAAGAATAATATTATATTATAATACTGTGTACACTTATAAGTCCATTCTATACCAGCACAGTTTCTCGAGTGCTTTGGCCTGAATCTAAGTGCCTTCGACCTGGAGGTAGTTACGTCCTTACGTAGTTACGGTTCCGCTATCTCGAGTGGCCGTAAGTCGCACGCTTCGGAGGACTTCTCACAGTGGTCCGTTTTCAGAGAAAAATGGACATCGGCAGGTATGACAGACTCTCATAATCTTCTTTGTCTATGTTGAGATGTGAAAATAACTTAAACTTAGATGAGTAATCCAGATTATTTGTGAAGAATAGATTGAGAAGCTCAAATTGATAAAAATTGAGAATCTTGTTTTTAGGTGTCTCCCAGTAATAGCTAAATGGAAAGCTTAATAATAATAAAATAATAAAACCCTTATCCGCACCCCAATGGTGCATAGGGCACTGCGTCATATAAACGCAGTGTTATCTTGATCGTTTACACATGAAGGAAAGGTGATCAGTCCTCCGCTTCAGATACCAGTCTAGGGTAATATTGAATAAATATGACAGTGAAAAAATCACTTGTGTTCATTTTACCCCCCTTGGGAATCGAACCCGGGACCTCCAGAACGGTAGCCGAGCGTGCTGACCATTATTACACTACGGAGGCGGACATCCTTATGGAAAGCTTGCTCAACTCAAACATGTGTGTGTGTGTGTATGTGTGTGTGTGTATGCGGTAAAAGAGAAATAAAAGTATACTAAATGCAGTCAACTTGCGATCTCTTAGATGAATATTCGGCAAAACGATGTATGATAGACGTTCTAATGGTCAAATAACGAATGAATCTAAGCCTGAAATAAGCATTATTGGTAAAATATTTGTTAAAATTGTGTGGACATTACGATCAAATGAGTAACGTAATAACGTTGAAAGAAATAAATGAGGTAAATCTTGGTGTTAATAGAAGCAAAAAAACACCAAGAAATTCTTGGCATTATCAATGATTTTAAATACTTTAAAGTGGTCAGGTCAGGAGTCGGAATGATTGCGTGTTTGTGTGAAGAGATGCATGATTGTGTTAGATACAAAGACTGTTTGCAAAGTCACATTGATGTGGCGTTCTATTCTCTATGCTTAAAAAGTGTGATGTATGAATATGTATGAGGTTATGCATGAATGTGGAAGGGGTAAAGAATGTTAGTAAATACATAATGATGGCGTTACATTATAAGTTCTCTACCTACCCATACGGAAAAGTGGCATATTAGCTAGCACAAATTATTATTTTTTGTATTGAATATTGAAAGCATTAACTTTGTGGATCATATTGATATATAATTTTGAGAAATAAAAATACTTTTTTTATCCAGTCACATTTTTACTAGTTTCGGCAACAACCTGTTGCCCCTTTCAGTCATAAATTAAACCCTGAATTAAATCCTAAAATTAAATTTAAAAAAAATATTTCGCAATGAAAAGTGTAAGTTTTGAAAATTCGTACATTTTAACCACTGTGTTGTGTCAGTTCCGAGAGGATTTAAGTCAAGTGGGACGGTAAGACTTACTTTAAGTGTTGAGGGAAAATAAATTGTTTTCGGTTGCTTTTGACGGCACAAGTTTTTTTGTTTTTCACGGAGCTCATTCTTAAAATATTAAGTAATATCTCGACACACTCAAAGCCTGAACTTAGATTCACAGCACAGAATTTTCCCTTGTTTTCTAATGAATAATTTCGTACGTATTGGTATTAGTAGTGTATTGGTTTGTGGTCCCGCGGTTAGGTCACGGACTCTTGAGTCAGAGTTTCTCGGTTCGAGCCCGCTCTACTACAATTTGATACCTACCTATTTTTCATAATGAGCCGCTAAGACTCATAGAAATAGAATGAAATCGTAAATAATGAAGTATTTTTGTAAGTAATCAACACACAAATATTTATCTTTTTTTATGTCTTACTTGGTAAATACCATTTATTCTTAAAATCTATTGTGACACGTGTTTTGCAAACACAATTTTAAAATGTGCTGAATGCATCGAAACACGTGTTAAGCAATTAACACAGACGACTAAGTATTTTTTTTTTAAATATATTTTATGGTGAAATGTATAGAATCGATCAAAAATACTTATATCTGAAAAGAAATCAATGTGAAGAACTTTTCTAGCAATCTTCCATCTAGGAATCTGTTCAATAGAAGGTCACCTAATCTCTTCACAGGATCGCTTTGCTTAGTTTGGCATAGAACCTTTTTCCCTTAATAATAAATGAACATTTTCACCCCCGGATCTGAAACCGATGTAGCCTGAGGCTGAAAACTTTTCTTTCATGAAGATAGCTTCCAAGTTACTCTCCCTCGACTGTGTACTTTTATATAGACGTAGGCCCAATATCGAACTGAAACTTATATTGCTAAGAAAGTATTGTATGTATGGTGGGTTTCTTCGATTCGTTTTTACGTATAATTTTACTGGACTGATACACTGTTATAAGCAACGTATGATGCTGAATGCATTGAAACACGTGACAAAATAGATTTTATAAAATAGTAAAATTTAGAAAAATAGGTTTTTTTTTTTAAATAGTGATATATTCACTAGTATTTTTGGAGAGTTTTATTTGGTACGAACAGATACTGATTTTTATTTATTGATACTTAATGTAAGAGATAAGTTCTTTTCTTTAAAGCACCTTCTACCATAACCTTGCCCGTTTAAAGTCAAATTCAATCCATTATTAATCATTGTAAAAATATTATTTTTGTGTGAAATTTTTAAATCATAAATATACATAAAAAGTAAAAATAGTCAGCATGGTACTGGAGGTCTCGGGTTCGATTCCCAGGAGGGGGTCAAATAAATTTAAGTGATTTTTCACTCTAATATTTATTCGATTTTACCCTGGACTGGTACCTGAAGCGGTGAGCTAATCACTTTTCCTTCGTGTGTTAACGATCAACACAACACTGCGTTTATATGATGCAGTGCCCTATGCACCATCGGGTGCACATGAGGGTTTGAAGAAAAGGGTTTCTAGAAGAAGTAATAAAACTAATACACAACTACATATTCATCAAGATACTTAAAACGTTATTAAATTTGTCTAAAATAAAATATTTCAGTATTAATTTTCACCTAGTTTTTTTATACAAAATGTTTTGTATACTTTGACTAATTAAAAAAAAATTAAATTGAATATTTGAGTATGATCTTTAATGTATTGCATTTTTTTTATTTTTTAGGTTTTTAATCCTTGTCTCATTTATATGCTTAATATCTCTCTATTTTGGTAGGGAATTGAAATTTTTAATAAACATGTGAGAGTTTTTTTTTGCAGTTATTTTGAACTACCCTATTCAAACATTATTTTGATTTCCCAGTCACATTCAAAGCTTTAAAGAAAAACCAGCAAGTTTTCGCGAAATAATCCCGAATTTAGAACTTCATGAAAAAATATTTCGCAAACTTTCCGGAAGACAAAAGATATGAAATTGAATAAGGTGTTTCTTAAGAATTAAATAAGCTTCAGGGGAAGGATTAACCTAAAGGAGTTTCTATTCCTCTTCGGAGTTGAAAGTTTGCTGAAAAATAATAAAAATGTGACGAAGAGCGAGAAGGAAGGAGAGAAGTTGGAGTTCTTCGGATTTTTATATGAAAAAGTTATATTCCACGGTTGTTAAAAGTACAGGTGTCTTATGAAGTCTTAAGGGTGAGATTTAAAGGCCATTTTACTCAACAAAAATCATTTATTCTCTTGGAGTTGGAAATGGGGTATACATATAGCTCACCCCTTTCAAGAATGTCATAAATCAAAAACCGTCAATTTTCAGTTGTGCACATTTTCGGAATGCCCAGAAAATTTACTTTATCCCAGCAAAAGCGGCATATTTTTAACTTAATATTTACCCGCTACAGGGCAGAAATTGTTGTTTTTGCATTTTGAAGAAAAGGTATTGTTTAATTATATTTTTATTATACTTAATATTTTTCAAATTGATATAAAACATTCAGGTTTAACCTAAAAAAAATCTGTTGTACAGTAAAAAGCTCAATAAGTTGCTTGATATTTATTTTTAATACTTTGTATTATATTTTTAAACATTAAAAACGTTCACCTGAAAATACGATTTTTTTTTATTTCTAACATTCTTGAAAGGAGTAACCGATAAATTCAAAACGAAGCACTACCGAGCATTTATAATAATAAAAGTAATATTTAACATTTTATTTTTTGACATCTCATCAAAGATGAAAAAGAATATGGAAGTCTGGGCATTTACGGGGCTGACGACCGTCATAGGCTGGTTTAAGTGATCACTTTACACACGTGTAACATTCACCAATTTTACCCATTATTGACGACCACAATACTCAAATTATTGGAAGTTCTATATATATTAACCAATTTAAAAACATTGTTCTTGAATCACTAGAACTTCACTAGAGAATCTATTGGTGAAATGAAGAAAAGCTTTTTGTTACGCAGAAAACAGCTTTTCTGGACAAGCACACGTACATATTTTTTTTTCAAAAAAATTTTTTTTTTTATTTAAGTTTTCCTATTTATATACCACTTTTTAAAAAAAATCTACTGTGATACGTGTTTCGATGCATTCCGTATCATTTTCAAACACCGTTTTAAACACAAAATTTTAATCAATAATGGATAGTTATTATCACAAAGTGACTGTCGAATCAATTCATGAAAATATTTTTTTAGTATTATTATTTGCGAGAACGCTGGAAGTGTTTGTTTATGCATTTAGAACAGCATTATGAAAAATGCAATCAAACTTCCGTACAGAGCATAGGAACGACTAAATGACTTCATTAAGGATCTATTCAAGTATTTAATTTGCATACCGTCAAAGTAATCACATTTGAAACATGCAATCTCCATACGCTGTAATAGTAATGAAACTACATAAGCCAGGGGCGAGATGGAAAACCTTTTCAGTTCAAGTTTTCAGTCAAAATTATGAAAAAACCTTTCATGACAGTGCGACAGGTGCCGTGGCGTAGTAGGCTCGACTGCGAAATTGGCATCGCGGGTTCGATTCCCCCCAATTGTAAAATAAATTTAAGAATGACTTATTTTTAATTAGACTGGGTTTTTGTCAAGTGTTTTTCACATTTACCTTCACTATTTTTACTATCCTATCTGCAAAAAGCCTTAAAAATAGAGGCCTTGCGGCTTATTTCACTTAAAAAAAAGTTTTTACTGACACCCCTAGTATATTAAATACATTTCAAGCAAAACTTTTCCTTCGATAATCGATAATTCGTTGAGTGAGAATTGAGGTTGAAATTTTAAGGACACGTCACGTTTATTAGGCACATTTCGTTACACGAGAGAGAAGAAATATATGACGTTGAGAGAAAAAGAAACAGATACAATTAAATATAAATACAAAATACAATTTCAATTATTATTTTAATATAATTTAAAGCATTACATTTGTGGTTTTGGTCTTTTATTTTTACTTTTTTAAAGTTATTTATGTTAGTGCTACTCACCGAGAGAAAATGTGAAACTTCACTCTTAATTCTCATCCAATTATCAATTATCAAATAGCCATCTAGGTTCATTAAAAATAATAAAGTGGTCACAAAATAACTATTAGTAAGGGTTTGTGATAAACGAATTAACTTGTGTACCAAATATTAGTAAAAAATGTTACTTAAAGGTGTTTGATTAGTCACCCCTGGGCTCTAACTACTGAAGGTAAGATGCTACATACATGGTAAATGCTTTATGAAGTCGTGTTCTGTGTGGATGCAATGTTCTGCAGTTTCAATGCATCTATTAGACATTAAGATGGAATCTGAGTAAATTTAAAGAAAGCTCGTTCAAAGAGAAAATTAATAAAATTATTCCTAAATATGACTTTTTGAAGAAGAACATGAATGTTTGGATATGAAAATGCCTATAATAATAGGTTGGTTAAGTGATCACTTTACACACGTGCAAAATTCATCATTCTACTCATGATTGACAATATCGTGACATTATTTTTCAATGAAGCATATAAAAAATCAAACATTATTTTTCTATACAGCAAAAAAAATCAAACATTTTTTTTCAATACAGCATAAAAAAACTCGAACATTATTTTTCAATACAACATAAAAAACTCAAATATTATTTTACAATACAGCATAAAAAAACTTAAACATTATTTTTCAATACAGCATAAAACAACTCAAACATTATTTTTCAATACAGCATAAAAAAAACGCAAACGTTATTTTTCAATACAGCATTAAAAAAACTCGATCATCATTTTTCAATACAACATCAAAAAAACTCAAACATTATTTTTCAATACAACATCAAAAAAACTCAAACATTATTTTTCAATAAAGCATAAAAAAATCAAACATTATTTTTCAATAAAGCATGTGAAAAATGAAACATTCTTTTACTATAAAGCTTATAAAAGTAGAAGAAGACAAATCACTTTTCGGTTCGTATTGATTAACGACGAATAAAGTCAGACCTTCGGTTTCAAACACTAATTCATTGTTTGTTGTTATATATCCAGTGATTCACTACACCACCGCTACTAATAAAAGGGTAAATGGCCTGAGAATGAATACTTGAATATATATATTTTTTAATATATGATATACATACATATTGAAAATAGCTTGACCGAACTTGTCATTTATTTGTTCGCCTGAATATTATAGTAGTGTGGTTATAAAAAAGAAAAACCTTTAAGAATTACTTGTGAATTTCTTAATTGTTATAGTACTTTTTTAATAAAATATTTTAAATAAATAGTTGCTAATAAAATCAAATTAAATAAAAATAAAATAGTTGAAGAATTGAAGAAAAAAAAAGAAAATCGTTATTTTGTATGGAAATAGCCTCAATTTATACATTTCAATTAATCAGAATATTTTAGGTGTATACAATTATTTTTCACAAATAATGAATTTGATTATCACAGGATTTTGTTTTGCTTCTCAGATTCGATGAAGAAGAACATGGAAGTCTGGGTATTTACAGGGCTTATGACCTATCATAGGCTGGTCAAGTGGTAACTTTACACGAGTAAATTTTTTATTCCTCACCCTTTGAAAACGCTTTAGTTCTAAAAACGATATGTTTGAAGATTTTTTTTAAATTTTAACGGCTTTTTGAGAAAAATTCGAACTGCCAAATTTTACCAAGGTTTATAGAATATTAAGTTACAATTTATTTTATTTCGGCATTAACTTTGTGGTAAGACATGTTACAACGATTAAGGAAACACTTGTGGAAACACTCTTTACTCAAGTGGTATAAAAACAAGTGTTTCCTTAAGTTACAATTTCACGTAAATTGGGACGTAAAACATAATGTTCTAATTAATACATCAATCTAAAAAATCATTTTACGAATGTAAATAATTCCCTTTCACGAACCCTCCGCCCTTTAAATCTATGGCCATCAATTGGAAAAATACTTTGGGCCTTAAAACATAATGTCTTTCGTTATCTAATTAATATATTGCTCACTCCTTTTAAGAACGTCATAAATCAAAAATCGTCAATTTTCAGTTGTGCATGTTTTCGGAATGCCCAGAAAATGTACTAAATCCCAGCAAAAGAGGCATATTTTAAACTTAATATTTACCCGCTACAGAGGGTGGAAAGTGTTGTTTTTGCATTTTAATGAAAAGGTATTGTTTAATCATTTTTTTTAAATGTACTAAATATTTTTTGAATGAAGAAAAAACCTTCAGGTTTTACCTAAAAAGATCTGTTTGCACAGAAAAAAGTTCAACAAGTGGCTTTATATTTATTTTAAATAAATTGTATTATATTTTTAAACTTTAAAAACGTTCTCCTGATAAATCATTTTTTTTTTATTTATGACGTTCTTGAAAGGAGTGAGCGATATGTGTGAATATAAAAAATCATTTTACGAATGTAAACAATTCCCTTTCACGGGCCCTCCGCCCTTTAAATCTATGGCCATCAATTGGAAAAATACTTTGTTTATCTACCGCCATCAATACGAGAAATTCTTTGACGGAAAATCCATTTTGGCGGGAGTTAACATGTTACGCGCGCATAAACTCCCACCAAATCGTCGGATTTCCCGCCAGCCCGCTTTGTTCTCCGACGGGAATGACCGAATTGATCACACCTACAATTTGTAACGCAATCCAGTGTTGCCTGTTTTTTAGCATTATTTTAATTTGGTTCCTCGTTTGTACATTTTGAGGATAGGCACTCGTTTTTTTCTGTTACAGGACTTCAAATAAATTTACAATCGATTTCCAGCTAACAGAAAAACCGATTTATAAAACTTTGTGTATTTTGTATATTAAAATCGTTGTTAACTTTGCGATATGGTAATATAACACTTTTCTTATAATTCGTCGGTCACTTCGTGCAGTACCGTTTTCAGTATTACACAAAGTAATATGTGTTTTATATTATATAACGTCATATATCAAAAAACTTTATTTTTCAACTAACTAACTAACTAACTAACCATCACGCCGCTTCCCCGCAGGGGTAGGCAGAGAGAATCGAACGCCACACCACTCTGTCTTTGCAAACATTCTTTGCCTCTTCTACATTCATGCATCTCCTCATACATACCCGACGATTATTACGACTCCTGACCCGGCCGCTTTCAAGTATTTGACATACCTGATTGAGACATTGACATTCATGAGATCGTTTTTAAAATTTAAGAATATAATCAAATGTATTAAAAATAAATATCAAGCCACTTATTGAACTTTTTACTGTGCAACAGATTTTTTAGGTAAAACCTGAAGGTTTTTTCTCCATTTGAAAAATATTAAGCATATTTAAAAAAAAAATTAAACAATACCTTTTCTTCAAATACAAAAAAACTACACTTTCTGCCCCATAGCGGATAAATATTAAGTTAAAAATATGCCGCTTTTGCTGGGATATAGTACGTTTTCTGGACATCTTGAAAACATGCTCAACTGAAAATTGTCGATTTTTGATATATTATATTCTTGAAAGGAGTGAGCGATATATATACAGCAAAAAATATTTTAAAAATATTCCGTACTACTTTAAGCCCTCAACCGAGGTTTGAAAATTATGCATTTTGATATTTTCAACAAAATTGTCAATCCTTGAAAAATATAAAATTTCAATTTCAAAAGAATAAAATTACATGAGAGTCAAGAATAAAGATTTTTTTAAATTTTATAAATTACATTTTTGTAAATTTTTTTTTAAACTTTGAAAATGACGAAATAAACAGATTTTTCTATATAAAGCAGAGTGTGAAAATGAAAGCAATATTAAGATATATAATGTTTCTTACTACCGAATGATGGTATTTTAGTCCTGGGTAATATTTTTGTGTCTCTTGCTTTTCGGCCAGATACTGTCATCGATAAATGAATTTGTTTGTCAAATATTAAAAAAAATACATTTTAATATCAATATTCCTCCATGTTTGAGAAGCGCGGATGGTATTATCTGCCCAATCTTTTAATTAATCAACGGTCTAACATGCAACTTTTAATTCGCATTCTTCCCTTTTGTGAAGGCGTTCAATTAAAAAAAATACCCGCGTTCGGTGGATTTATTTATGGCTTTCCCATCCGTTTGGTGGGAGGCCATCACGCGAGAAGCAAAGCCGGCAAAATAGAAGCGCGAATTCGTTTATTAATCGTTGCCTTTTAAAGAAGTCTATTTTATTCTAATTATTTATTTTAGAAGCGCCTGAACCTTCGATTTATCTTAACGCACTTTTTAAAAAGGAAATTATAAAATAAAGCTACCTTGTTTTTAACCACTTTTTGTTGTTAATTTTCTACAACTAGTTTCAACAAAAACATTGTCATCATCAGGATTAAACATGTACATACATATGTTCCAGGAATGCATTTTTTTTGTCTTTAAAAGACACTCCAGCTGACCATCTAAGCATTCATAATTCAGTTGTTTCTAGTTGCCTAGACTAGGTGTAATACATACATCTTCCAGCATTCGGAGCATCATTTAAGTATAATTGTTCTCTTTATAAAATAAAACTACTTTGTTTTCAACCACTTTTTTATCCCAAAAATGTGATAAAAAACAAAGCAGTTTTATTTTATAAAGTTTATAAAATGAGCCACAAAGTATCAGTGAAAACATTCAAGAAAATATAATTGTTCAAGTTATTTTCGTTTTATGTACCCATATTATTTAAATCACTGTTTTTAAATTAAGCACAGTGTTCATATATTTTTTTTAATTATTTATTTAAAATCTGTTTTTAAATAAAGGACTTTCGAATTTAACGGACACCCCCTTCCCCAAACAATTTATTTATTTTATTTTGTTTAATAAAGTTTTAAAAAATCTATACAATTTAATACAATTTTTATACATTTGTACTAAATAAAATCTTTTAATTTAAGTTCGCTGAGCCTCTCCAAAAGAGACTGAGCTCTTGTGCTTGAAGAGGGACTTTTTTCTTCTTTATTTGTTGAAAGTGACATGTTATCAATAAAAATCATTACCGGGGAACATATATTTTTCCCAATAAGTCCGTTATATCGAGGTTTTACAGCACGCTAAAATTCAGGAGATTCACAAGGTGAGTATTTTAAGAAGACATCCGTTACATTTTGACAAGTCGGTAAAACAGACCTCCGCCGATCACGTGCCGTTCGGGAATATGGCGGCTATGACTCGCCTACAAATTCCCCCAATCTTCGTTCAGAGAGCGTTTACATCGGATGCCGTTCAAATTTGAATTCGGATCGCCGGCGTTCGAAAAAGCAACGTCGAATGCTCAGCACGAGGCGAAAATTGAAAATCGCACCGACTTTGAAAGGAAATTATTATCGAA